>NW_026057584.1:65155341-65167830 GCF_023721935.1 Panthera uncia | reverse complement strand
TTAGAAAGTATTTTTTAGTTTAGAAAGTATTTTTTAGTTTAGAAAGTTTGAGAGTGTGTGTGCACAAGTGGGGAGCGGGCAGAGAGAGAAGGTGGGGGAGGGAGAGAGAGAATCCCAACTGGGCTCCTCACGGTCAGTGCAGAACCTAAAGTGGAGCTCGAACACATGGAACTGTGAGATCATGACCTTAACTGAAATCGAGAGTCAGATGCTTAACCGAGTGAGCCACCCAGGAGCCCCTACTATTCTCAAGTAAATATTTTCTTCCTTTAAGATGTCCTTCCTAAAATTCCATCAACCAAATAAGTTTTGTTCTTAAGCTGAATAGGAAAATAAGGAAAATGATTCATGCATTTATTCATTCTTTCATCCAGATGGTATTCATTGAATATCTGCCATATGCGAAATGCTGAGGACACTACAATTTACAAGGCATGTGTTTGCACTCAGGAGCTCTCAGTCTGGTGCAGAGACACAAGACAACGTGTGATAAGAACCATACTAGAGAAATGCACAGTCTTCGCTTTCCTAATTGCCTGCAGAGGTGGAATGGTGGGGTTGGGGTGGTGGTAGATCTATTTCTAGGAAGGTTTCCAAGAGGAACTGAAGCATGAGTAGTCTTGAAGAATAAAGTACAAGATGATCAGCAGGATAGAGGAAAGAAGTTCCAAATACAGGAGGGCTCAATAAATTTAAAAGATGGAACCATAAAAAAGCATAGTGTATTCATGGAATTAAAGTAGTTTAGGATGACTGAGTATGAGGTGCTTTAGGGGAACATGGATAGATACATGATGAAAGTCATAGATCAGTCAATGAAGGGGCTTATAGATCACACCAAGGGCTTTAACTGTCACTTAAAAGGCAGTGAGTGGCCACTGAAAAATCTTGAGCAGAAAGGGTGGGAGTTGGATTTTAGAAAGCTTATTCTAGCATAAGAGTAGAGAATGGTGAAGAGGCCAGATTGGAGACAGAATTATCAATTCAAAAGACTTTTATGAGGGGTGAGATTCTATTCTATGGCAGTAGGAGTAGACATGGTGAAAGGAAACATGATAGCTGGGATGCTTAGACATTGAAATAAACAGCTTCTAATTAACTGATATGGAGGCAGGCAGAATAAGAAAATTTTCTAAGATATGGCCTTAATTTTAGTTAAAAAATCTGGTAAGATGAAAATTATAACAGGAAAAATAGGTTTGTTGAAGACCGCAGAGAAGATAGAACTCAGCCACATCATACATATTGACTGTGAGCTATCCTCAAGACATTCTGACCAATGGCTATGACCATAAGGGGGAGAAAAACCTATGGGCTAACAGACTATGCAGCTGAATTTCCCCTGTGTGAATCCTAGATCTATTTACTAACTAGGGGATACTTGGAGAAATACTCAGCCTATTTAAGCCTCAATTTCCCATTATATAAACCATTTGTATAAACATTAAATGAAATATCTCATAGTAAATATATACCAGTTCTTGGCATATAATGTACTCAACAGATTTTGCTTCTGTTATTATTGCTATAAAAATAGGTAGTATTTATGAGTCTTATAGTGGACTAGGGAGATGGATTTAGAGGTGTGGATTTGAGGGTCATTAGCATGAGTTATTTTAGTTTTTCATCCAGTTATCTGCTGCTCCAGTCTTCTACTACAATCATTGCATAACAAACCCAAAATTATTGAGTCTTCAGGTCAGCTGTGCATCTCTTTTCATGTTAGCTGGGCTCTTTTATATTTCTGTGGTCAGCTGTGGCTTGCTGATTTGGTATGGTCTATCCCCTACGTTGGGAGGTTGGCCAGCTGTTTACTAATTTAGCATGGCTTCAGTTAATTCTCATATATGTCACAAATTCCCCAGCAGAATTTCAGTATATTCTCATGGAGAGGCAGATGTACAAGCATAGATAAGCCCCACAGTACATAAAAATATATACACATTCTTATCAAGCCTTTGTTTGCATGATGGTTAATAACATCCTTTGACTAGGCTACAGGAAGTCACAAGATTGATCTCAGTCACACTAGGAGAGCACTACAATGTTAGGGGCATAGGTAAGGAGTATGAGACACTAAGGCTATTAATCATTCTGTTTATTGACCTGGAGCCATAAGACCACAGTGACCATAAAGTAAAAGTAGATCTGTTCTTCCTGTCATAAATTGGACTCCTCCTATTGCATGATTTCTCCCCCTTCCCCCAACCTGATCTGTGTATGTTGTCACCTTGTCATGTACTAGTATGGAAGGTTTCTAAATTAGATTTCTGAAGTGGAGCCACTTTAAGACTGCCTATGTTAAAGGCAATGCACAAAACAGTGTGTTGATAAAAATAATTACTAGCCTTGAGTCACTCATTCCATAAATATTTATTGAGCACTTTTCATACTTTAGATCATGTCTTAGGTGCCAAGAATAGTGGTAAACAGGTTAGACATGTTCCTTTTATGTTATGAACTTCTATTGTATTAGGAAAAACAGACAACCAACAAGTGACCAAAAGACATAAAAGATTTTTGAGTATGATATATCATATGAAAAAGATCAGGCAGAAGGAAGCATGAGTTTATCAACAATGACTTAGAGTTGTAGGAACACTAGATAGGGTGGTTAGGAAGGTCTTTTCCAACGAGATGTGTGTTGAGCTGAGACATCTGGGAGGAGGTCTCAGTCATGCAGAAATCTGGGGGAAGCATTTTCTATATGGAAGGAGCAAAAAGTACTGAAGGCCTGAAGTGGAAACAAGCTTAGTTCATTGGAATACGAAGAAGATTGGATTGCTGAGGAAAGATGAATGAATACGAGTTGAGAAGAGGTCAGACTTTGGGAGCTCTGTGTGACATGGTAGCATTTGGAGTTCATCGCAAATGCAAAGGGAAGCCATTGGGGAGTTTTAAGCAGGTGAATGACAAGCTATAATTTTTGAATGGTGAAGATAATTGGAACAGTTTAATGCCGATACTGATCCTCCCTGTCCAGACCCTCATCTGCCTAGAGCATATGATCCACAAAAATCTATTCTGTACAAGTCAACTCTGTTGGTACAGTGATTTTCCAGTAACTGCCAGTTTAAAATTTAGTTTGTCTTGATAAACTATTGAGACAAATGAAGGTGTAATTGCTATCTTATTTAATATACACAATGTAACACTTTATCTCCAAATCTCATCAGAACACTCTAAAGAGTATTTTGCTTACCACGTAAAGAGTAAGAACTGTTCACATGAAGCCTAGGAAGGTAGGAGGCAATTGGAAAGTCCTCTAGTTTGTATAACCAGTTCACTGCCAGCCCTTTCTACTTGATCCTATTCTGCATCCCAAGGAACCTCTTCCACAGTTCCCTGTTGTTGGAAAATCACACCCTTTCTTTACTTATTTTCCAGCAATAGGTCTATGCTTAATTTTCAGCTAATATGACCTATTGTCTTCACTGGGGGGTTTCTTGGTGGGCAGAGTGAGGGGAAAGGGATAGTGGAAAGGAGGGACTTGGAAACTTACTATTATCCATGGCCTACTCTATCTCATTGAAAACCTAGGAATTACTAAAAAGCAGTTTCTCTACAAGGAATTGAAGGCAAGCTTTGTCCTATCCAAGTTAGCTTTAATACTTTGCCTGGCTTCTATGCTTGTCTCCTGCGCTTCAGCAGCTTATTCTGTGCTCAGTGATCTACAATGGCAAACTAACCCTAGTCCTTATGTTTAGAACCATTCCCTGACCCCAATTCAAGAAAATATATCTAGTGGTTTGGAGAATATTTTCAAGGGATGATTGATGTACAAACCAGACCTCCCAGTGAAAGGGACAATGCATCAAGGAAAAATATAATGGTAACTATGTGACTGTCCCCCATGGGAAAAGTCAAAAATATAATGTTCTAAAAACACTTTCCTTCTAGAGAAACCTTTTCCATCCAGATTCTTTAAATCATCTACTCTTGCCAGGTAGGAGAGGACCATATTTTTTTTTTTCCCTGTTTTTTTCAACAGACCCTGTCTTAACTCCAGATAATATCTAAATTTAATTTAGCCATTTTCATTTTTTGTTCACTGAAGACTAGGCTGGGAACTGTCACGAGAGAGATGTGCAGACAAATATTCCATATGTTATTTCATTACCTAGGATTTTTAAAGGATAGTTTTTATGCTATATAAAGAACAAATTATGGGGTAATGACATGAGTGGAGGTGGTAAGGCACATGCAGAAGCAAGGAAGGGTTAGGAGGCCATTATGGAGAAGTCAGTAGAAGAATAAATTGGGTGAATCAAAACCATGTTGTATGGGGCACCTGACTGGCACAGTTGGTAGAGTATATAAGTATTGATCTCAGAGTTGCTGGTTCTAACCTCACATTGGTTGCAGACATTACTTAAAAATAAAATTTTAAGCACTATCTTGTATTTTCTTCCATAGAGTGTCTAGCAGACAAATAGATGCATTGTAGACCAAGAACATTTCTTGTTTATTGGCTTATCACTTTTGAGGGAATATCTGATGCTTAGCTAAACTTTGGCTGTATCCTGAGGAAGAGCAAGGAACCCTATGTGGGAAAAAATTACAGCATTTTAAAGGTATCTGTAACATTAACTTAATAGCAGAGTTATACGATCTAGTAAAAATATTAACGTGAAATCATTTGAAGCTAAGCATTTCTACATGGGCATTTGAAATTTCTGACCAGGGATTTAATGGTTGAATTTTATGATTGGTTTAAATAGTATATAAAATCTGCAAGAAAAGTGCATGAATCTAGAATCTGAGATATAAATAACATAAGCAATAGCTAGTTGGCAATTTGAAATAGATTGACTTAGCAAACTTTAATACTTTTTGGGTAGTGTTTTAAAATTCTGTTCTTCAGGACAAAATATATGGGTATTTTATTTAAAAATCTCAGTTGATTTTTCATTATTAAAGAAAATATACCAAGACAAATGGATGGTTATATTGTCTCTGTTTTATTAACTTCCCAAAATATGTTATATATTTTTAGGAGATAAAGTTGGAGAATAAAAATGGAAATGCTTTACCCTTACAAAAAAGGATAGAAAATGTAATTATTTTAATGTGACCTGATGCATTATATCAGTGTTTTAATAGTATTGCCATCAAATTCACCTAACAGAAGTTGAGGTCGAGTTCAAATTTTTAGTATACATGTTCAGTGAGTAGTGAAGTTAAGGTCAAACTTCATTGGCAATGAATACTGATATCTATGCGATCTCTCTCCTCCCCCCTCTCCCCTTTTCTGTGTCTCCCCCTGCCCCCCTCTCTCTTTTCTTTCCTGTAACCCCACCTCCTACCCCTAAAAGCCCTGGCAGGGTCCCTTAGAAACAGAACTTTATTGACCTGTTATGTTTTTTTCATACTACATATACTTCAGTTTGACAAATTCTCTTCATTCTCCAATTTTCCTTCCATTGTTATCTTAGTCTTTTCTTATAATGTAAAAATGCATAACAACTTAGAATGATGTAAGTGTAGAGTAGGGTTGAATGGTGTGACTGGTCATAACTGAGCTGAATTAAGAAGTTCCTTTTCCAGAAGTTTTCTTTGGTTAAAGTGGGGGTAGAGATCTTAGTGCTTTATCCACTGGACCTCTTGCTCAAACTATTTTGGGAGGCTGAGTCCCTAAGATTATACCTTTCCCTTAGGGCACAAATGATAGTAGAGGAAAAAGCATGGCAATCAGCAGTAACACAGATTTATTGGATGGGTGGATGAACAGGTCTGTGTTGTTCCTTCACCAATTGTTAAGCACTGCTACACCTTCCCATCAGCCTGCAATAAATACAGATGAGTTTACTATGTATGGCTTGGAAGGCTAATATATCTGGCTGTTTGTATTTGTTTGCAGCAACAGTTCCTCTAGAGCCTTGCAATTCAGAGTATGGTTCATGAAAGGCAGTATCAGCATGACCTGGAAGCTTTGAAGAAATGCAGAATCTCAGGTCCTGATGCAAACCTACTGAATTTAAGATTCTTGGATGATTTTACTGTATACTAACTTCTTAAATCTCTAGTGGCTCTCAACAGTGGTTAGACAGTAGAATCTTCTGTCAAAAACATAGAAAAAATAGTTTCTCCCTCAGATTAAGTCAGAATATGTAGGCTGGACTCCAGGCATTGGCATCAAATAAATAAGTTCCCCAGTTGATTTTGAAGTTCACTGTCTTCCAGCCCCAGAGTTTCAACATAGAAAGAATCAATTCCATAGACCTTATATGCTATGCTCCATTTTTCCCCACTGATTAAAGTACAGGAATGGGAGCAGAAGAATTCTACAGGGTAACCTAACTAAATCAGTTAGGTCAGTCTGCTGCCTGGAAGAGTGGCTGGCTCAGTCACCTCTGCCAGTGAAGGCTCTCTGAATGAAAGTCGGAAGTTGGATTGGCTCTCACATGATGGATTCCCATCTTCGGACTCTGTGATCCCAGGTGATATGACATGGAGTGCTCCTGGAGTCACACCACTCCTGTGGTGCATTTTTGAGGCTCTACTTTGGTGGAGAGGAGATTTTACAGAAAGAATCTGAGGCACAGGAGTACAGCAACAATACTAGAAGCTTAAAATTACTTTTGTAATAGCCACTCCTAAGAGTTCCAAGTTCCTACTCTAAAATATCTAACTTTTTTCTCTAAACTCTAAATCCTGAGATCCAGTGTCTTGGTTTTACCTAAACTGTCCATTTTCCTTGCTGAATATGAACTGGCATAATTTTCATTTCTGATGTGGACAGTCCAGCTCAGAAAACGGAATGGAAAATTAACCTTGACTGTGCAGCTTATTTCTTACCAACCTGAGTGTCTTTAATATATTGAACCTGTGTTGACTTCGGGAAGGATAGGCAGTCTCTTTCAGACTGACCTTTTTGCTAGAAATTCAGAAGTAAGTCTTGTTTTTGTTTTTTGTTCCACTTTGGTAGTCTCTTTTTAAGAACACTTGGTCATTCTTATGGCTGGCTTTCAGATGCTGCATTCCAGTTTTTTTTAGACAATCTTTGTACAGGTAGAATGAAATTAGGCTGTTTGGAGGAGACTTCAAAATATTGACATTGAAGGGATGAATTGATGTTTGCCAAAACAGTTTTATGTTAGGCCAAAAGCTTTGCAAGAAACAGTGTTTTGAATCAATTATTTTAAGAAACGTAAGTTACATCGGAGGATTATGAGAAGAAGGCAGAGTAGGAAGCACTATCCAGGCAACGATTGTCCTAGAGGAATCTGTCTGATGTAAATATGTTGGACTCTGGAGTCTATCGAAGGCTTATAACTTCCAGGGGAAAAAGAAAAGAAAAGTATGGCTCATTCAAAGGGGAAAAAAAACCCAACAAATTATTTCTGAAAGACTCCATGACAGATCCACTAGACAAAGACTTTAAAACAGTTGTCTTAAAGATACTTAAAGCAACTAAGGAAGATATGGAGAAAGTAAAAAACAAAAAAAAACAAAAAAAAAACAAAGCAAACAGGGGCGCTTGGGTGGCTCACTCAGTTAAGCATCTAACTTCGGCTCAGGTGATGATTTCACATTTCATGAGTTCAAGCCCCACATCAGGCTCTGTGCTGACAGCTCAGCTTTGGATTCTGTGTCTCCCCCTCTCTCTGTTCCTCCCCTGCTTGTGCTGTCTCTCAAAAAATGAATAAATGTTGGGGCGCCTGGGTGGCGCAGTCGGTTAAGCGTCCGACTTCAGCCAGGTCACGATCTCGCGGTCCGTGAGTTCGAGCCCCGCGTCAGGCTCTGGGCTGATGGCTCGGAGCCTGGAGCCTGTTTCCGATTCTGTGTCTCCCTCTCTCTCTGCCCCTCCCCCATTCATGCTCTGTCTCTCTCTGTCCCAAAAATAAATAAAAAAAATGTTGAAAAAAAAAAATTAAAAAAAAAAAAATGAATAAATGTTAAAAAAAAAATTTAACCCCTCCCCCCCAAAAAAAACCCAGTGTACCTTTGAGTATATCTTAGAGTTCATTGATCCTTTTGGATGGTTATGGTTACGTCTTTCATCAAATGTGGGAAGTTTTTCACCATTATTTCTTCAAATCGGCTTCCATGCTAAATGGCAGTTAATTTCAGTTAATTTTAATTATCTATCCCCCCCTCTCCCCCATCCCTATGGCAGGAAGCTAAGCATATATTCCTGGAACAACCTACACACAGGTTGTAGAAACTAGGATGGACAAAAAAGGCCCTGCCCTGCAAATATTGGGGATCTGTACTGTGATTCCTAAGTACTGCTTCTAATCACAGAGGTGTGAAAAGGGTGGCAGCCATTGATGTTGGACCTCTTGCTTTTGTTCCAAGCCCCTCCCCTCAGGCAGAAGTGATTTCTAGGGTATTTAAAAGGCTAACACCCCTTTCCCCCCCTCTTCCTCCTACATTTTTTTCTCTTTTTCCCCTTTGGGAGCCAGATATTCAAGACTAAGACATCAGAAAGCAACTGCAAATGCAAGAAAAATAAAAAAAATGGCCATATACCCTAAGGGAAGGGTACAGGCTCAGAAAAGTCCTAGGAAGCCCTTAAGTTTACAACTTAGGCTGATTCTTGACTCCAAGACAGCCTATAACAACAACAAAACCATAAATACTGGGGAATGGGGAGAATCTGATTTCCAGAGTTACCACATTATTAGATTAAAAATCCAGTTTTCACCAAAAATCACAAGGCAAAGAAATGCTCCAGGGAGTCCTTCAGGATGAAATGATGAAAGAACACTAGATAGTATGTTTATGTCTATACTATTCAGAGCCGTATGAAGAAGTATCTCCATAAAGGTAAATACATCGACAGCTATAAAAGCTGTAACCATGAACTGTAATTCTGCTTATTGCTTTCTATGCAATTTAAGATATTAATACATCTTAAAACAGTCTAAAAGTTACTATCATTGTAACTTGGGTTTGTAGCTCTCTATATTTTATTCTCTATATAATTTAAGAGACATTTAAGAAGAATTATTAGTTTGTTTTAGGACATACAATGTATAAAGATGTACTCTTGTGACAACAACCAGAAGATGTGTGGAAAGAGCTGTTAAAGGAGCAGTTTTTGTATATTATTGAAGTTAAGCTGGCATAAATTCAAATTTGAATGTTATAACTTCAGGATGTTAAATATAATCTCCATGGTAACCACAAAGAGAATAGCTAGAGAATATATACAAAATGACATAAGAAAGGAATTAAACATTTAACTATAAAAAAATCCCCAACACAAAAGATAATGCAGGAAATGAAAGACAAAAAAGCCATAAGGCATATAGAAAATAAGTAACAAAATGACAAGTTAGTTCCTCCTTATCAGTAATTTTTTATTGAAGTATAATTAACATCCAGTGTCAAATTAGTTTCAGATGTACACCCAATTACTCAAATGTAAATGTAATCTTCAACTCAAAAGACAAATATTTACAGAATAGATTTAAAAAAATACGGTCCTGGGGCACCTGGGTGGCGCAGTCGGTTAAGCATCCGACTTCAGCCAGGTCACGATCTCGCGGTCCGTGAGTTCGAGCCCCGCGTCAGGCTCTGGGCTGATGGCTCGGAGCCTGGAGCCTGTTTCCGATTCTGTGTCTCCCTCTCTCTCTGCCCCTCCCCCGTTCATGCTCTGTCTCTCTCTGTCCCAAAAATAAATAAAAAACGTTGAAAAAAAAAATTAAAAAAAAAAAATACAGTCCATAAAAGACATTTGATTCAAAGACACAAATGTATTGAAAGTGACTGGATAGCAAAGATATCCCATACAGATAGTAATCAAAAGAAGTCAGGCATGGCTATCGTAGTATCAGACAAGATAGATTTTAAATAAACTGTTAGAAGGGGGGCACCTGGGTGGCTCAGTCGGTTGAGAGACCCATTTCCACTCAGGTCATGATCTTGCAGTTTGTGAGTTTGAGCCCCACGTCGGGCTTTGTGCTGACAGCTCAGAGCCTGGAGCCTGCTTCGGATTCTGTGTCTCCCTCTCTCTCTGCCCCTCCCCCACTCATGCTCTGTCTCTGTCTCAGAAGTAAACATTAAAAAAAATAAAAATAAATTAACTGTTAGAAGAGACAAAGTTCCTTTTATAAGTTTCAATGCAGTAATAAGATACAATAATTAAAACATGACCTAATGACCATGAAATATAGCAAACACTTAAAAGAACTGAAGGAGGAATGGGCAGTTCTATAATAATAGGAAACGTCAGTACTCCATACCCAGTAATGGATAGAACAACCAGACAGAAGATCAGAAAATAGAGACTTAACACAATAAACCAACTAGATCAAACAAATACAAAAAAGAATTCTGTCCAACAGCATATACATTATTTTCAGGTGTACATTGGACATTTTTCATGATAGACCATATGTTAAGCCACAGACTAAATCTCAATAGATTTTATTTATTTTTATTAAATTTTTTTTTCTGTTTATTTTTGAGACAGAGGGAGACTGAGCACAAGCGGGGGAGGGGCAGAGAGAGAGGGAGACACAGAATCTGAAACAGGCTCCAGGCTCTGAGCTGTCAGCACAGAGCCCGATGCAGGGCTCCAACCCGCAAACTGTGAGATCATGACCTGAGCTGAAGTCAGAGGCTTAACTGACTGAGCCACCCAGGTGCCCCTAAATCTCAATAGATTTTAAAAGATATTATACAAAATATCTTCTCTGACCACAATGACTGAAGTTTAGAAATCACTAACAAAGTAAAACTAAACTTTGCAAATTTGTGGAAATTAAGCACACTCAAGTAATGGTTCAAAGAAATCACAAGTGAAGTTAAAAAACACATACAGATAATGGGGCACCTGGGTGGTTCAGTTGGTTAAGCGTCTGACTCTTGATCTCAGCTGCAGTCGTGCTTTCATGGGTTTGTGAGTTTGAGTTCCATATTGGGCTATGCACTGTCAGTGTGGAGCTTACTTGGGATTCTTTCTCCCTCTCTCTCTGTCCCTTCCCTGCTTGCACATACGTGCTCTCTCTCAGAATAAACTTAAAAATTTAAATTAAAAATGCCATACAGATGAAAAATGAAATCACAATATGCCAAAACATGGAATACATAGAAGAGGTGTTAATGGGGAAGTTATCGCTATAACGGTTTATGTTTAAAAAAAAAAAAAAACCAACCTAACTTTACACAATAAGGAACTATAAAAAGAACAAACTAAACCTAAAACTGGCAAAAAGAAGAAAGAAATATTAGAGATAGAGAATATAAAAAAATAGAGAAAACGGGGCGCCTGCGTGGCTCAGTCCTTTGGGCATCCGACTTTGGCTCAGATCATGATCTCACAGTTTGTGAGTTCCAGCCCCGCATCAGGCTCTGTGCTGGCAGCTCAGAGCCTAGAGCCTGCTTCGGATTCTGTGTCTCCTTCTCTCTCTGCCCCTCCCCAACTTGTGCTCTATGCCTCTCAAAAAATAAACAAATGTAAAAAACAATTTAAACAATAGAAAATTAATGAAACCAAAAATTGATTTTTTGAGATGAGCAAAATTGACCAACTTTTAGCTTGATGGACTAAGATTTAAAAAGGGGGCTTATTACTAAAAACAGAAATGATAATGTAAACATTACTACTGATAATAAATAAAAAGATTTTAAAAGTGTTATGAGCAATTGTATGCCAACAAATTGGATGACTTGGATGAAGTGGACAAATTCCTAGAAACACAGAACTTATCAAGACTAAATCATGCAAAAATAGAATATCTGAATAGACCTGTAACTAGTAAAGAATTAGTAATTAAAAATCTCCCAAAAAGAAATCCCTGGACCTCATGGGTTCACTGGTGAATTCTACCAAACATTTGAGAAGAACTACCACTAATTTCTCATAAACTTTTCCAAAAACTTGAGGAGGAACATTTCTTAATTCCCTCTGTGAAACCAGCATTACTCTGATACCAACGCCAGGCCAAGACATTACAGGAAAACTACAGATCACTATCACTCATGAATATTGATGCAAAAGTCCTCAAAAAATACTAGCATACTGAAGTGAGCAGCATGCTAAGAGGATTATACACCATGACCAAGTAGAGTTTATTCCTTGTTTTCAAGGATTATTTAATGTATGAAAATCAGTGTAATCCATCACATGAACAGACTGAAAAGAGGAGGGAAATGCAAGGCCATCTTAATTTATACACAAAAATCATTTGGCAACATTTAACACCTTATGATAAAAATACTTGACTGACTAGGAATAGAAGGGAAACTACCCAACATAATAAAAGCAATGTATGAAACACCCACAGAAAATATGATACTCAGGAAAGACTGAAATCTTTTCTCCCAGGGTCAGAACAAGGCAAGGATACCACTTTCACTACTTGTGTTAAACATAGTACTTGAAGTTCTAGTCAGAGCAATTAGGCAAGAAAAAGAAAAGGTCTCCAAGTTAGAAAGGAAGAAATAAAATTCTTTTTACAGATGACAAGATCTTACATGCAGAAAATCCTAAAGATTACACACACACACACACACACACACACACACACACACACA
>NW_026057584.1:65139874-65155331 GCF_023721935.1 Panthera uncia | reverse complement strand
ACACACACACACACACACACACACACACACACACACACAGTTAGAACCAGTAAATGAATTCACAAAGTGGCAGTTTACGAAATGAACATGCAAAAGTCAGTTGCATTTCTATATACTAACGATAACCTAAAAAAGAAATTATGAAAGCAATACAACTTACAGTAGAATCAAAAGAATAAAATAGTAAGGAATTAAATGAAAGACTTGTACACTGAAAACTACAAAACATTGCTGAATGAAATTCAGACCCGATTAAAAGACTTAATATTATTCAGATAGGAAAACTACCCAAAATCATCTACAGATTCAATGCAATCCCTATCAAAAGTCAAATGTTTTTTGCAGAAATAGAAAAACCCACCCTAAAATACATATGGAATCTCAAGAGATTCTATAACCACCTTGAAGAAAAAGCGAAGGCTTCTGGGTGGCTCAGTAGGTTAAACATCCTACTCTACGGCTCCAGTCATGATCTCACAGTTGTGAAATCAAGCCCCATGTCAGGGCTCTGCAGTGGGCATGGAGCCTGCTTAAGGTTCTCTCTCTCCCTCCCCTGCTTGCAGGCATGTGTGTGAGCATTCTCTCTTAAAAAAAAAAAAAAGGGGGGACTCAAACTTTCCAATTGCAAACTATGGTAAACAAAACAGGGTGATGCTGCTATTAAAAAAAAAAAAAAGAGATCTGTAAACTAATGGAAAAGAGTAGAGCTCAGAAATAATCCTTACAAATAGAGTTCATACATGGCCAAATAATTTTTGGAAAGGATGAAAGGATGCCATGGTCATTGAATGGGAAAAGGACAGTCTTATCTCTTTTTTAATTTTTTTTTTAATGTTTATTTATTTTTGAGACAGAGAGCATGAACGGGGGAGGGGCAGAGAGAGAGGGAGACATAGAATCGGAAGCAGGCTCTAGGCTCGGAGCCATCAGCCCAGAGCCCGACTTGGGGCTTGAACTCAGGGACCGCGAGATCATGACCTGAGCTGAAGTCGGACGCTTAACCGACTTAGCCACCCAGGCGCCCCAAGGACAGTCTTTTCAACAAATGGTACTGGTAAACCTGGATTCAAAAGAATGAAATTGGATTCTTATTGAACACCATTTACAAAAATTAACTCAAAATAGATCAAAGACTTAGATGTATGTCCTAAAACTGTAAAACTCAGAAGAAAAAATAGGGCAAAAATTTCATTGCTTTGGATTTGCTCATGATTTCTTGAATGTGACACTAAAGGCACGAGTAACAAAAGAAAAATAGATAAATTTTATTTCATGAACATTAAAAACTGCATCAAAAGACAATATTTGTAGAAAAAAGACAACCTAGGAATGATAGAAATATTTGCAAATCCTATATCTGATAAGGGATTAATATCCAAAATATATAGAGAACCAAATCTCAAGATAAATAAAATAGCCGTATTAAAAAATTGGCAAAGAACTTGAACAGCTATTTCTCCAAAGAGACACAAATTGCCAATTATCACGTGAAAACTTCTCAGTATCGCTGGGGATCATTAGGAAAGGGCAAATCAAGAGTATAATGAGATGCCATGTCGCACTCATTAAAATGGCTACCATCAGAAGAAAAAATAACAAGTGTTGGTGACAATGTGGAGAACTGAAACCTTTTTGCACTCTTGGTAGGAATGTAAAATGGTACAGTTGCTAAAGAAAATAGTATGGTGGTTCCTCAAAAAATTAAAATTAGAATTGCTATATGATCTGAAATTCTTCTGGATATATACCCAAAATAATTGATAGTACACTCTCAAAGAGATATTTGTACACTTAGATTCATAGCAGCATTATGCACAATAGCTAAAATGTAGAAGCAGTCCAAGTGTCCATTTCTGAAGAGGTGAGTAAAATGTGGTATATGCATAAAATGGTGTATTATTCAGCCTTATAAAGGAAGGAAATTCTAATGTGTGCTGAAGCATGTACAGATATTATGCTAAGCAAAATAAGTTACAAAAACATAAATACCATATGATTCTGTATATATGAGATATTTTGAGTGGTCAAAACTATAGAGACAAAGTAAAATGATGATTTCCAGGGGCTTGGGGGGAAGAAGAGCATGGAAGTTAAAATTTAATGAGTATAGAATTTGTTTTGCAAGATGAAAAAGTTATGAAGATGGATGGTGGTGATAGTTGTACACACATATAGTTAAAATTACTAAATGAGTGTCCAACTCTTGATTTTGAGTCAAGCTATGATCCCGGGGTCATGGGATTGAACGCATGGATGGAGTCTGCTTAAGAGTCTCTGCTTCTCTCTCCCACTTGTGCTCTCTGAAACAAAAAAAAAAAAAAAAAAAAAAAGAAAGAAAGAAAATGATTGAACTGTACATTTAAAATGGTTACATTATTAATTTTATCTTAGAGTATTTTGCCACGATAAAAAATTCAAAAAATACACAGGGTGCCTGGTGCTCAGTTGGTTAAGCTCAGACTTTGGCTCAGGTCATGATCTTTGCAGTCCATTGAGTTTGAACCCACATTGGGCTCTGCTGACAGCTCAGAGCCTGCTTCAGATTCTGTGTCTCCCTCTCTTTGTCCCTCCCCTGCTCATGCTCTGTCTGTCTCTCACATACACAAATAAACATTAAGAAAAAACCTTGAAAAGTTTTGAAAAATACAAATGTTAGTCTTTGAATTAATGGTTAGTAACCAGCTTTTTTCACTTAAACCTAATAAATACTTCAGTGCATCATCTTTTTTCTGTAAACAGTGCTTTTCCTACTCTTAAGACACAGTTGGTAAAAAAAAAAAATCTATAAAAATGATTCAGAGATGAAAAGAATGAAAAAGATCTTAAATTGAAAATTATATAAAGATATATAAAATTCATAGAAGACATGGTATTTGGAAATGTGTTATCAAAGTGACTACTTTGTGAAAAACTAACTGGCTCAAAATCTCTCTATGGAGGAAAAAAATGTTCAATTTGATTTTGAGTTTTATGCTTTAGCTCTTACCAAGCAAATAATTCTAAAAGGTGTACTTGGGAACAAATGTCTAATAGGCATTTTTGTCTTTAGGCAAAAATGACTAATTTTGTCTTCCAATTTTGATTAAGACAAGCTTACCTGTTAAAAAGAAAACTCTTCCCTACCTAAGAACTAAAAAAAAAATCATTGATTTTATAGATTAGAAACTCATTCTAAACTATTCTGTATAAAAATGTTATTTTGATCCAGAAAGCCCTACTTCTCTATGCCATTAAGAATGGGTAAAAAGAAGCTTAAAGGCTGGCTTGCAAAATACCTCATTGCTAGTACTTGCCATTACTTCACATGATTCACAAATTGATTTTCTGGCTTTATATCTATGAGAGACAGTGGGCCTTTTTAACACTATAATTTTTCATAAGCTGATGGTACAGGGATGATGAATGAGCCCTCATCCCACCGTCTTCTCCAAGTGAACTCGTTAAAAGAAAGTTGTTGTTTTCAAGTTATCTTTATTTTAATTTTATTTTACTTTCCATTGCTTTGCAGAGCTTTCTGGAAATTACATTCTTTCCTTATCAGTTATTAAGCCCTACAGATTCCTTTTGTTCCTTTCAAGAATAGAGGTTATTTTTAGTACACTGAGTTGGAAAGTGAGACATATGGGTACCTTGTGCTAGCCCACATCTAATGATAAGACAGGCAGGTAATTTTAACTTCAGGTTATGGCTACAGATTATTGATTAGGAAAGAGGTTCTAAATATGTATGAGAAGAGGCAGAAATTATATCCTCAAAAAGAAGGCCAGCATAGAGGAGATAAAAAGTAGTGATACCTCAGCTTCCTTCTCTCCATCCCCAGGGTACAGCATCATTTAAGCACTTACACTGGTGTGAAAGGCAAGTTTTCAGAGGATTGCAATTCAACCAGGTAGGCCTTTAGTGTTCGTCCTGTCTACAGCTTCCTCCATTTATTGGAGGTAATTCCATCTAAAGTCCTCAGATATCCATAGCTCCTAAACTCTTTCCATTCTCTCTAATGGTATCTACTCTCAGGAAACATAGGTTCATTGCTCCTTTCTTTACAGGTACTTGTCTTTTGACAGGAGATGAATTCAGTTAAGAATATAGGGACAGGGGCCCCTGGGTGGCGCAGTCGGTTAAGCGTCCGACTTCAGCCAGGTCACGATCTCGCGGTCCGTGAGTTCGAGTCCCGCGTCAGGCTCTGGGCTGATGGCTCGGAGCCTGGAGCCTGTTTCCGATTCTGTGTCTCCCTCTCTCTCTGCCCCTCCCCCGTTCATGCTCTGTCTCTCTCTGTCCCAAAAAAAAAAAAAAAAAAAAAAAAAAAAATTGAAAAAAAAGAATATAGGGACATAGGGGTAGGATTATATACATTTGTTAGTGTCTTTTACAAATACTGACACAGGACATATGTAAGGATACATGAGAAAAGTGAATAAGCATAGCAAATCCTCCCTTGTCTGTCCATCCAATCATCCATTATCCATTCATTTCAATTTAAATATGCTGTTTATCTTCTTCTTTCCCACTTTCCCCTTTCGTCCTGTATATATGTATCTCATCTATTCATTTTTATAAAGTAGAGCTTACTATATACAGTAAAAAATTTTAGTGGAAGATTTTGAGTTGTGACACAGTTATGTAACTACCACCACAATCAAGATAGAAAACAGTGTTGTCACAAAAACTTTTCCTTCTACTCTGTTCTACTTAATCACTGTCCCCAACCCTAGCCACTGACAATGACTGATAGGTTTTCTCTTCCCTTAATTTGGTCTTTTCCACAATGCCATGTAAGTGAAAACATAGCCTTTGGGGTCTGACTGCTTTTATTATCACAGTGTGTTTCAGGTTCATCCATTTTGAAATGGGTTAATAAATCACTGATTAATAAATCACTGACTAATGTTGATGTTCTACTGTTTTTTAAGAGTTTTTACTTAAATTCTGGTTAGTTAACACATAGTGTAATAGTGGTTTCAGGAGTAGAATTTAATGATTTATTGCTTATACATAACACCCAGTGCTCATCACAAGTGCCCTCCTTAATATTCGTCACCCATTTAGTCCATTCACTACCCACCTCCCGTCCTGCAACCCTCAGTCTATTCTCCATAGGTAAGATTCTCTTATGGTTTACCTCCCTCTCTTTTTTTCCCTCCTTCCCCTATGTACATCTGTTTTGTTAAATGTTACATATGGGTGAAATCATATGGGTATTGTCTTTCTCTGACTTATTTCAAGTAGCGTAATACACTCTAGCCCCATCCACATTGTTGCAAATGGCAAGATTTCATTCTTTTTGGTGGCTGAATAATATTTAATTGTGTGTATGTATATATATGTATATGTACATATATATATATATACACACCACATCTTCTTTATCCATTCATCAGTTGATGGACATTTGGGCTCTTTCCATATTTAGGCTACTGTTGATAATACTGCTATAAACATTGGGGGTGCATCTGTCCCTTCAAATCTGTATTTTTGTATCCTCTGGGTAAATACCTAGTAGTGCAATTGCTGGGTGATGGGGTAGTTCTGTTTGTAACTTTTTGAGGAACCTTCATATTGTTTGCCAGAGGGGCTGTGCACCAGTTTGCATTCCCTCCACCAGTGGAAGAGGTTTCCCCTTTCTCCATATTCTCATCAATATCTGTTGTTTCTTGTGTTTTAATGTTAGCCATTCTGACAGGTGAGAGGTGGTATGCCATTGTGGTTTTGATTTGTGTTTCCCTTAAGATGAGTGACGTTGAGCAACTTTTTATGTGTTGGTTGGCCATCTGGATGTCTTCTTTGGAAAAATGTCTATTCATGTCTGCTGCATATTTCTGAGCTGGATTATTTGTGTTTTGGGTTTTGAGTTTGATAAGTTCTTTAAAGATTTTGGATACTAACCCTGAAGGATATTTGGGCTCTTTCTAGTTTCTGGTGATCATATACGGGCAATGTCCCTGTAGACATTCACAAACAAGTTTTTGTGTTAATGTAAATTTTCATGTTTCTTGGGTAAAAACTTAGTAGGATTTTCACTCACTTTAAATAATAAATTAATGTGGTTTTACATATTCTCTTTGGTGAATGTATTTCAAGTGTTTTTAGGCAAAAACCCCATCAGATCTGAATGTACTGATAAAATTGAAGTTCTGGACTTAGAAACATGAAACTCCAGGATAAAATCCACTTGTTTAAGGGATAATTTTTTTCATATATGCTTTCCTATTTTATTTGTCAATACATCTTTCATTTTTTTAAAGTTTATTTTGAGAGAGGGAAAGAGAGTGCATGTGATTGGGGAGAGAGAGGGAGGCAGAGAGAGACGGAGAGAGAGAATCCAAAGGAGGCTCTGCGCTGTTAGGCTCTGTGTTGTTAGCTAATTGTGCTATCTTGGGACTCAGTCTCCTGAACTGTGAAATCATGACCTGAGCCAAAATCAAGAGATGCTTAACTGAGCCACTCAGGAACCCCAATACATCTTTTAGAACAGCTTCATTGAGATATATAATTCACATATCCTACAACTTACTTTTATTTTTTAAATTCACTCTCAAAATATACAGTTAGGTGAGTCATTTTGCAAATTCATGGAATTCTGCATCATTAAAACTATCTAATTTTACAACATTTTCATCACCCCAAAAGGAACCACGCATTCACTGCCTGTCTGTTCTACTTCCCAATTCCCTTTCTTCCCACTAATCCACTTTTCCATCTCTAAGGATTTACCTATTCTGGACATTGCATAAAAATCAATTCATACAACATGTAGTGTTCTGTGACTGATCCTTACAGTGAGCATGTTTTCAAGTTTCATCCTTATTATAGCATATTAGTAACTTATTACTTTTTATTACCAAATAATATGGATGTGTTACATTTTATCTGTATATTTGTCAATTGAGCATTTGTTTCCCCTCCACTTTTTTAACATTATAAATAATGCTGCTATGAATATTTGCATAAGTTTTTGTGCAGACACATGATTTAGTTTGCTTTGGGTATATACCTAGGAATGTAATTGCTGGATCATATGGTAACATTTTGAGAAAGTACCAAATATTTTCCAAAATGGCTGTACTGTTTTATATTTCCACCTACAAAGAATGAGGATTCTAGTTTTTCTGTATTCTCACCAACATTTTTTACTGTCATTTTATTTATTTATTTATTTATTTATTTATTTATTTATTTATTTATTTTTAATGGTTTATTTATTTTGAGAGAGCAAGAGTGCAAGCAGGGGAGGGGCAGAGAGAGGGAGAAAGAATCCCAAGCAGGCTCCATGCTGTCACAATGGAGCTGGACAGGAGGCTCAGTCTTAGGAACCATAATTTCATGACCTGAGTCAAGATTAAGAGTTAGACACTTACCTAACTTAGCCATCCAGGCCTGCCTGTCTTTATTTTAGATATCCTAGTATATGTGAGTGGCATGTCATTGTGGTTTTGATTTGTATTTCCTTTAAGACTACTGATTTTGAGTCTCTTCATGCAGTTACTGACTACTTGTATAACTTATATAGAGAAATATTTATTCAAATCCTTTGCTCCCTTTTTAAATTTGATTGTTTATTATAGCATTATAAAATTTCATTACACATTCAAAATACAAGTTCTCATCAGTGTATAATTTGAAAAAGTTTTCTGCTATTTTTTTTTCTACTCTAAACTTTTTTATTCTTATGCTTGCTTTAGGTTTGGTCTGCCCTTTTCTAGTTTAACATGGAAGGTTAGGTAATTGAATTCTTTTCTAATATAGGCATTTACAGCTATAAATTTTACTTTAAGCTTTGACTTACCTGTCTACCATATGTTTTGGTATGTTGTGTTTTATTTTCACTTCATACAAAGCATTTTCTAATTTACCTTCCTCGCATATTGTTTAACCCATGTTATTTACAGATGTTTGAAATTTCTATTTATGAATTTCCCAACTCTTTCTGTATTTGATCTCTAACTTAATTTCATGGTGGTTTAACAAAACAATTTGTGTGATTTAAATCATTCTGAATGTATTCAGTTGTCTTTTATGGCCTAATAGATGGTTTATCCTAGGGGATGTTTCATATGGACATGGGAAGTTGGAATGTTGTCAGTTGGAATGTTACCTGTATGTCTGTTTGAGCTAGTTAGTTTTAGTGCTGTTCAGCTCTTTCCTTGTTTTTCTTTCTAATTCTTCTATGTCTGCAAGTGGGCTATTGAACTCTTCAACTGTTTAGTTACCTATTTTTCTCTTTAATTTTTCTAGTTTTTGTTTCATGTTCTTTGGTGTTTTGTTACATGTATGCATGTTTATAATTGTCGTATCTTCCTAATGGATTGATCCTATTATAATTATAAAATATTCTTCTTTGTCCTTAATTTTTATCTTAAAGTCCATTTTGCCTGATATAGAATAACTATTATTTCTTGATTTGCATCATATATCTATATCCATCCTTCTATTTTCAACCTTTTTTTCTTTAAACATGGTTTGTCTCTTACATGCAATGAATATTTGGATCATGTTTTTATCCATTCTGCTAATCTATGATTTTGATTGGAGATTTTTAAAAAACTGTTTATTAAAAATAAAAATTGTATTTAAAATCTATGAAGATTTGTTCAGATCTATAAGAAGGCAAAAATGAATACTCAGTGTTAATGAGGATGTGAAGCAATTGGAACTCTTTACATTGCTGGTGTGAATGTAAATCTTCAATAGTTGGACATTTTTGATAACACAGTTTAGTAGTTAAGCATATACATACTGTGTAATTGAGCAGTTCCACTCTTGGTTATCTAGAGAATTGAAGACATATTTTCACATAAAACCTGTAGACAAATGTTTGTGGTACTGCTCATAATTGAACTGTTAACAACCCAAATGTCATTTAATTTATAAATGGATAAAGAAACTACAGGACATATATGCAATGGAATACTCTGCCAGTAATAAAAAGAAACAAATGATTGATAAATTCAACAACTTAGATGAATCTCGCACACATTGTGTTGAGTGAAAGGTTACATACTGTGTGGTTCTAGTTATAGGACAATCTTGAAAAGATAAACTATAGGGATTGAAGAATAAATCAGTGTTACCAGGGATAATGGGGTGGGGGGGGAAGAGGGTGACTATACAGAACAGTAAAAAGTTTTTGGATGTATACTTATTGCTATAAGCACACATGAAACTACATATGTCTAAAAATTCATTGAATTATTCACCCCTTTAGCCCCCCAAAAAAGTCTGTTCCTTTTTTATTTTTTTTTTTCAACGTTTTTTATTTATTTTTGGGACAGAGAGAGACAGAGCATGAACGGGGGAGGGGCAGAGAGAGAGGGAGACACAGAATCGGAAACAGGCTCCAGGCTCCGAGCCATCAGCCCAGAGCCTGACGCGGGGCTCGAACTCACGGACCGCGAGATCGTGACCTGGCTGAAGTCGGACGCTTAACCGACTGCGCCACCCAGGCGCCCCTGTTCCTTTTTTATTTTTAAGAGGGCTCCACCCAACATGGGGCTTGACCCTGAGATTAAGACCTGAACTGATATCAGGAGTCAGACACTCAACTGACTGAGCCACCCAGGCACCCTGAAAAAAAATTTTTTTTAATAATTATTATTTTTAATGTTTACTTATTTTTGAGAGAAAGAGAGCACAAGCAGGCGAGGGGAAGAGAGAGTGGGAGACCAGAATCCAAAGCAGGCTCTGGGCTCTGAGCTGTCAGCACACAGCCCCCTGTGGGGCTCAAACTCAGAAATGACTACATCATGACCTGAGCTAAAGTCTGAAGCTTAATGGACTGAGCCACCCAGATGCCCCCCTAAAAAAAAAAAAAAAATCTATTCTTAATGTAATAAAGAATGTAGGCTTTTTGTCTGCCAGTTTCGTCTTTGTTTCCTACATAGTTTTAACTTTTTTCCCATTTTCATTTTTTATTGCTTTCTTTTGTGTTAATATTTTATAATGTACCATTTAATTCCCTTGTTTCTTTAAAAAATATATTTACTTCATTTTTCCTAGTAGTTGCCCTGGGGACTAAAATTAACATTTTAAAACAACCTAATTTGAATTATATCAACTTAATTTCTTAATTACACAGAAACTTTCCTCCAATATACCTCCATTCTCTCTCTTTTCCTTTGGGCTATCATTGTCATACAAATGATATGTTTAAACATCTTAAGTCTTTCAACACAGATTTAAAATTAATGCTTCATGAAGTTGTGTTTCAAATCAGAGGAAGAAATGAGTTAACAAAATACATGTAGTCTTACATATTTATCTATGGAGTTATCTTTAGTTATGTTCTTTAGTCTTTATGTGGATTCTATTTATTGTCTAGGGTCCTTTTACCCTGAAGGACTCCCTTTATTATTTCTTATAGGACAGTTTTGCTAGCATCAGATTTTTCTTTTTTTAATTTAGGAATGTCTTGATTTCTCTTGTAATTTTTTAAGTACATTACTGATTTAAAAATCATGGCTGACATTCTTTTTCTCCTTTTGAATATGTCATCCCACTACTCTCTGGGCCTCTGTGGTTTCTGATGATAAGTTAGTTATTAATCTTATTGAGATTCTTTTAAATGTGATATGCTGTCTTTCTCTTGATACTTTTAAGATTCCCTCTTTGTTTTTATTTTTTGACACTTTGACTATGTGTGTCCAGATTTGGATGTCTTTGAGTTTATCTTATCAAGAGGTCATTGAGCTTCTATTCATGTAGAATAATGTTTTACATCAATTGAGGAAGTTTTCAACCATTTCCTCAGATCTTCTTTCTACTCTTTCTCTCCTCTTTCTGGGATTCTCATGAGTATTTGGTACATTTGGTATCTTATTGATCAATAGGCTTTGTTTATTTTTCTTAATTCTTTTTCTTAGTGTACCTCTGATAGGATATTCTCAAATTTGCTGATGCCCTTTCTTACCAGCTCAGATTTACTGTTAACTTGCTGAATTTATTTCTCAACTATAGAATTCCTACTTGGTTGTTATTTACAATTTTTACCTCTCTTTTGATATTCACTATTTGGTGAAGTATTATCATATTTTGGATATTTTTTCTTTAGTTTTTGGAACATATTTATAATGTTTCCAAATCTTTGTCTAATTCACATCTGGGATTCCTCAAGGGCAACTTCTGTTGACTACTTTGTTTCTTACGTATGGCATATACTATCCCATTTCTTTGCATGTTTCATAAAAATTTATTTAATACTGGGGATGTTAAATAATATGGCAACTCTGAAAATCAGATTTCCCTTCACTTGCCTTCACCCCACCTGCCAGGTTTTGTTATTGTTGTTCTTGTTGCTTCTGTTAGTCTCCTAGGAACTTTACTGGGCTAATTTTAGCTGTAAAATATGTATTAGTGTGTGTGTGTTTGTGTCATGTTTGGCCATTGAAATCTCTGCTTAGTAGTCAGCCAATTATTGGACAGAGATTTCTGCTTGAACCATCCTTTGCTAAGGGACTCTGTGCGTATTGGTGCATGTCTTCAAAACTTAGAATTCTCTCTTAGCTTCACTTTCTGTCTGTACAAAGTCTCAAGGTCATCTAGAAGTGAGACTGGGGACTTCAGTTTTTTTTCTACGCATATTCACAGACTTGCACATGTGTGGTGTTCTAAATTTTTGGGACTAGGTCAGAGTTTGATAAAACTTCCTACGAACATCTCATTCTCCCAATTTTTCCTTCTCTTTCCAATGCCCCCCATTCCCCTTCCCTTCTCACCAGCTGTTATTTACTTCAACTTGTATTGCTGCTTTTAGGCAGCTGCATTGTAAACAATCACCACTAATATTTTTTCCACAAACGTCCTTAGGATAGGAATTGTCCTCCTAAGCAAGCTTTGAGGAAGTACAAGTAATAAACACTGTGAATGGTTTTTTTCCAGGGGCTAACAGATAGTGACTATTTCTTGGGATGGAACTTTTTGGACCATTCCAAATTGTCCTTTTAAATGGCTGCTAGGCTGCTAGTTTTCTTAACTTCTGTGTTGTGAAGCTATTGGTGTTTTACTGTGGATTTGAGGAGAGTGGGATGGGGTAGGACAAGTTAAAATGCCACAAACTATGTTCATTCTTAGATTCAGCCATTTTTCTTAAATAAATGTTATTGGACTATTGCAAGCCTTTGTTTTATTACCAGAGATTTGATAAAGTTAATTTTTATGAATTTTTCTAGAGTTGTTTTTTCTTTTAAAGAATTCATTTTGAGGTCCTAATGTGCCATTCTGGAAGTATATCTCCTCTTGAGAATGTATTTTTAAGAAGTTTTTTTTTTTTTTTTTTTTCCATCTAACTTCATGAGACTTATAATGTTTATCTTAGTATTTAGTATTTAGTGTTCGGTATTGATACTGAGGTAATTCTGGTCTCATGATATCCATTGGCAAGTACTCTTTTTCTATTTTCCATTCTTTGTGTATGGTGGGTGTTATTTTATCTTGTTTATCTTGTTTATCTTGTTTCAATGTGCTGGTATCTTGAGAATTTTTGTATCCATGTTCATCAGGGATATTGGTCTGCAAGTCTCCTTTTTAGTGGGGTCTTTGTCTGGTTTTGGAATCAAGGTAATGGTGGCCTCATAGAATGAGTTGGGAAGTTTCCTTCTATTTTTATTTTTTAGAATAGTTTGAAAAGAATAGATGCTAACTCTTCTTTAAAGGTTTGTTAGAACTCCCCTGGGAAGCCATCTGGCCCTAGACTTTTGTTTATTGGGAGATATTTGATTACTGATTTGATTTCTTTGTTGGGTCTGTTCAAATTTTCTGTTTCTTTCTGTTTCAGTTTTGGTAGTTTGTGTGTTTCTAGGAATTTGTCCATTTCTTCAAGATTGTCCAGTTTTTTGGCATATAATTTTTCATAATATTCTCTTAAAAATGTTGTATTTCTGTGGTATTGGTTGTGATCTCTGTTTTCATTTGTGATTTTATGTATTTGGGTCCTCTCTCTTTTCTTTTTGATAAGTCTGGCTAGGGGTTTATCAATTTTATTAATTCTTTCAAAGAACCATATCTTAGTTTCATTGATGTGTCCTATTTTTTTAGTTGTTTTTTTTTTTTCTATATCATTTATTTCTGTTTTAATCTTTATTATTTCCCTCCCTCAGCTGGCTTTAGGCTTATTTGCTGTTCCTTTTCTAGCTCCTTGAGGTGTAATGTTAATTTGTATATTTGAGACTTGTGGGACTGTGTTGCAATATACTTCCCTCTTAGGGCTGCCTTTGCTGCATCCTGAAGGGTTTGGACAGTTGTGTTTTTATTTTCATTTGTTTCCAAGTATTTTTTTTATTTTTTTAATTTTCTTGGTTAACCCATTCATTCTTTAGTAGGATGTTCTTTAATCTCCGTGTATTTGTGGTCTTTCCAAATTGTTTCTTGTGCTTGACTTCAAGTTTCATAGCATTGTGGTCTGAAAATATGCATGGTATGATCTCAATCTCTTTGTACTTTGTTGAGAGCTGATTTGTGACCCAGTATGTGATCTGTTCTGGAGAATATTCCATGTAAACTCTAAAAGAATGTGTATTTCACTGCTTTAGGATGAAAGGTTCTGAATATGTCTGTTAAGTCTGTCTGGTCCAGTGTCTCATTCAAAGACATTGTTTCCTTGTTGAATTTCTGCTTAAATGATCTGTCCACTGTTGTAAGTGGGATGTTAAATGCCCTAATATTATTTTATTATTATCAGTGAGTTTCTTTATGTTAATAATTGATTTATATATTTGGGTGCTTTCAACCTGGGGGAATAAATATTTACATTGTTATCTTTTTGATGACTAGACCCCTTTATTATGATATAGTGCCATGTTTCATCACTTGTTATAGTCTTTGTTTTAAAATCTAGTTTGTCTAATATAGTATGGCTACTCTAGCTTTCTTTTGGCATTCATTAGCATGATAGCTGGTTCTTCATCACTTCACTTTCAATCTGCAGATGTCATCAGGTCTAAAATGAGTCTCTTGTAGGCAGCATATAGTTAGGTCTTGTGTTTTTTTTTTTTTTTTTTAATCCATTCTGATACCTATGTCTTTTGGTGTATTTAGTCATTTAACAGTCAGAATGATTATTGAGAGATGTGAATTTAGTGCATTTGTGTTACTGTAAAGTTGGTGTTTCTGGTGGTAGTCTCTGTTCCTTTCTAGTTTTTGCTGTTTTTGGTACGTATTTCCCAACTCAGAGTCCTCTTTAATATTTCTTGCAGAGCTAGTTTAGTGGTCACAAATTTCTTTAGTCTTTGTTTTTCTGGGAAACTCTTTATCTCTCCTTCTTATTCTGAATGACAGCTTTGTGTGATAAAGTATTCTTGGCTGCATATTTTTTCAATTCAGCACATTGAATATATCATGCCACTCCCTTCTGGCCTGCCAAGTTTCTGTGGATGGATCTGCTTTAAACATGATGTCTCTTCCCTTGTAGGTGAAGGACTTTTTTTCCATTGCTGCTTTCAGGATCCTTTCCTTGTCTGTGTATTTTGTGAATTTGACTATGATGATATGTTTTGGTGATGGCTGTCTTTTGTTGAATTTATTGGGTGTTTTCTGTGCCTCTTGGGTTTGGATGTCTGTTTCCTTCCTTGGATTAGAGAAGTTTGCAGGTTTAATTTTCTCAAATAAATCTTCTCCTTTTTTTCTTTCTCTTGTTCTCCTGGGACTCCTATGATTATTATAGAATATTATTACACTTTAAGGAGTTACTGAATTCTTTAAGTGTACATTTGTGATCCAATACCTTTCTGGCGCTTACAGAAGATGGTGGTGTAGGAGGACACTGGGCTCACCACGCATCCTGCCGATCACTTAGATTCCACCTACACCTGCCTAAATAACCCAGAAAACCGCCAGAGGATTAGCAGAAGGGAGTCTCCGGAGCCAAGCGCAGACGAGAGGCCCACGGAAGAGGGTAGGAAGGGCGGCGAGGCGGTGCGCGCTCCACAGACTGGCGGGAGGGAGCCGGGGCGGAGGGGCAGCCTGCCGGCCAAGCAGAGCCCCCGAGTCTGGCTGGCAAAAGCGGAGGGGCTGGATGCAGTGTGTTCCGACAGCAAGCGCGACTTAGCGTCTGGGAGGTCATAAGTTAACAGCTCCGCTCGGAAAGCGGGAAGGCTGGAGGACAAAGGGAGGGAGAGCTGCTGAGCCCCCGGACGGCAGAGCTCAGCTTGGCGGGGAACAAAGGCGCCAGCGCCATCTCCCCCACCCATCCCCCAGCCAAAATCCCAAAGAGAACCAGTTCCTGCCAGGGAACTTGCTTGCTCCTCCCAGCAAAGACCCAACTCTGTGCTTCTGTGGAGCCAAACCTCCGGCAGCGGATCTGACTCCTTCCCGCTGCCACAGGGCCCCTCCTGAAGTGGATCACCTAAGGAGAAGCGAGCTAAGCTTGCCCCTCCCGCCCCCGTGCACCTTGCCTACCCACCCCCGTGCACCTTGCCTACCCACCCCCGTGCACCTTGCCTACCCACCCCCGTGCACCTTGCCTACCCAC
>NW_026057584.1:65134874-65139774 GCF_023721935.1 Panthera uncia | reverse complement strand
CCGTGCACCTTGCCTACCCACCCCCGTGCACCTTGCCTACCCACCCCAGCTAATACGCCAGATCCCCAGCACCACAAGCCTGGCAGTGTGCAAGTAGCCCAGACCGCCACCTCACCCCACAGTGAATCCCGCCCCTAGGAGAGGGGAAGAGAAGGCACACACCAGTCTGACTGTGGCCCCAGCGTGGGCTGGGGGCAGACATCAGGTCTGACTGCAGCCCTGCCCACCAAACCAGTTATACACCACAGCACAGGGGAAGTGCCCTGCAGGTCCTCACCACTCCAGGGATTATCCAAAATGACCAAACGGAAGAATTCCCCTCAGAAGAATCTCCAGGAAATAACAACAGCTAATGAACTGATCAAAAAGGATTTAAATAATAAAACAGAAAGTGAATTTAGAATAATAGTCATAAAATTAATCGCTGGGCTTGAAAACAGTATAGAGGACAGCAGAGAATCTCTTGCCACAGAGATCAAGGGACTAAGGAACAGTCAGGAGGAGCTGAAAAACGCTTTAAACGAAATGCAAAACAAAATGGAAACGACGGCTCAGATTGAAGAGGCAGACGAGAGAATAGGTGAACTAGAAGATAAAGTTATGGAAAAAGAGGAAGCTGAGAAAAAAAGAGATAAAAAAGTCCAGGAGTATGAGGGGAAAATTAGAGAACTAAGTGATACACTAAAAAGAAATAATATACGCATAATTGGTATCCCAGAGGAGGAAGAGGGAAAGGTGCTGAAGGGATACTTGAAGAAATAATAGCTGAGAACTTCCCTGAACTGGGCAAGGAAAAAGGCATTGAAATCCAAGAGGCACAGAGAACTCCCTTCAGACGTAACTTGAATCGATCTTCTGCACGACATATCATAGTGAAACTGGCAAAATACAAGGATAAAGAGAAAATTCTGAAAGCAGCAAGGGATAAACGTGCCCTCACATATAAAGGGAGACCTGTAAGACTCGTGACTGACTCTCTTTTGAAACTTGGCAGGCCAGAAAGGATTGGCACGATATCTTCAGTGTGCTAAACAGAAAAAATATGCAGCTGAGAATCCTTTATCCAGCAAGTCTGTCACTTAGAATAGAAGGAGAGATAAAGGTCTTCCCAAACAAACAAAAACTGAAGGAATTTCTCACCACTAAACCAGCCCTACAAGAGATCCTAAGGGGGAATCCTGTGAGACAAAGTACCAGAGACATCACTACAAGCATAAAACATACAGACATCACAATGACTCTAAACCCGTATCTTTCTATAATAACACTGAATGTAAATGGATTAAATGCGCCAACCAAAAGACATAGGCTATCAGAATGGATAAAAAAACAAGACCCATCTATTTGCTGTCTACAAGAGACTCATTTTAGACCTGAGGACACCTTTAGATTGAGAGTGAGGGGATGGAGAACTATTTATCATGCTACTGGAAGCCAAAAGAAAGCTGGAGTAGCCATACTTATATCAGACAAACTAGACTTTAAATTAAAAGCTGTAACAAGAGATGAAGAAGGGCATTCTATAATAATTAAAGGGTCTATCCATCAGGAAGAGCTAACAATTATAAATGTCTATGCGCCAAATACCGGAGCCCTCAAATATATAAAACAATTACTCATAAACATAAGCAACCTTATTGATAAGAATGTGGTCATTGCAGGGGACTTTAACACTCCACTTACAGAAATGGATAGATCATCTAGACACACGGTCAATAAAGAAACAAGGGCCCTGAATGATACATTGGATCAGATGGACTTGACAGATATATTTAGAACTCTGCATTCCAAAGCAACAGAATATACTTTCTTCTCGAGTACACATGGAACATTCTCCAAGATAGATCACATACTGGGTCACAAAACAGCCCTTCATAAGTTCACAAGAATTGAAATCATACCATGCATACTTTCAGACCACAATGCTATGAAGCTTGAAATCAACCACAGGAAAAAGTCTGGAAAACCTCCAAAACCATGGAGGTTAAAGAACACCCTACTAATGAATGAGTGGGTCAACCAGGCAATTAGAGAAGAAATTAAAAAACATATGGAAAAAAAACGAAAATGAAAATACAATAATCCAAACGCTTTGGGACGCAGCGAAGGCAGTCCTGAGAGGAAAATACATTGCAATCCAGGCCTATCTCAAGAAACAAGAAAAATCCCAAATACAAAATCTAACAGCACACCTAAAGGAAATAGAAGCAGAACAGCAAAGGCAGCCTAAACCCAGCAGAAGAAGAGAAATAATAAAGATCAGAGCAGAAATAAACAATATAGAATCTAAAAAAACTGTAGAACAGATCAACGAAACCAAGAGTTGGTTTTTTGAAAAAATAAACAAAGTTGACAAACCTGTAGCCAGGCTTCTCAAAAAGAAAAGGGAGATGACCCAAATAGATAAAATCATGAATGAAAATGGAATTATTACAACCAATCCCTCAGAGATACAAGCAATTATCAGGGAATACAATGAAAAATTATATGCCAACAAACTGGGCAACCTGGAAGAAATGGACAAATTCCTAAACACCCACACTCTTCCAAAACTCAATCAGGAGGAAATAGAAAGCTTGAACAGACCCATTACCAGCGAAGAAATTGAATCGGTTATCAAAAATCTCCCAACAAATAAGAGTCCAGGACCAGATGGCTTCCCAGGGGAGTTCTACCAGACGTTTAAAGTAGAGATAATACCTATCGTTCTCAAGCTATTCCAAGAAATAGAAAGGGAAGGAAAACTTCCAGACTCATTCTATGAAGCCAGTATTACTTTGATTCCTAAACCAGACAGAGACCCAGTAAAAAAAGAGAACTACAGGCCAATATCCCTGATGAATATGGATGCAAAAATTCTCAATAAGATACTAGCAAATCGAATTCAACAGCATATACAAAGAATTATTCACCATGATCAAGTGGGATTCATTCCTGGGCTGCAGGGCTGGTTCAACATTCGCAAATCAATCGACGTGATACATCACATTAATAAAAAAAAAAAAAAAAAGAACCATATGATACTGTCAATCGATGCAGAAAAGGCCTTTGACAAAATCCAGCACCCTTTCTTAATAAAAACATTTGAGAAAGTCGGGATAGAAGGAACATACTTAAAGATCATAAAAGCCATTTATGAAAAGCCCACAGCTAATATCATCCTCAATGGGGAAAAACTGAGAGCTTTTTCCCTGAGATCAGGAACACGACAGGGATGCCCACTCTCACCGCTGTTGTTTAACATAGTGTTGGAAGTGCTAGCATCAGCAATCAGACAACAAAAGTAAATCCAAGACATAAAAACTGGCAAAGATGAAGTCAAGCTTTCGCTTTTTGCAGATGACATGATATTATACATGGAAAATCTGACAGACTCCACCAAAAGTCTGCTAGAACTGATACATGAATTCAGCAAAGTTGCAGGATACAAAATCAATGTACAGAAATCAGTTGCATTCTTATACACTAACAATGAAGCAACAGAAAGACAAATAAAGAAACTGATCCCATTCACAATTGCACCAAGAAGCATAAAATACCTAGGAATAAATCTAACCAAAGATGTAAAAGATCTGTATGCTGAAAACTATAGAAAGCTTATGCAGGTAATTGAAGAAGATATAAAGAAATGGAAGGACATTCCCTGCTCATGGATTGGAAGAATAAATATTGTCAAAATGTCAATACTACCCAAAGCTATCTACACATTCAATGCAATCCCAATCAAAATTGCACCAGCATTCTTCTCGAAACTAGAACAAGCAATCCTAAAATTCATATGGAACCACAAAAGGCCCCGAATAGCCAAAGTAATTTTGAAGAAGAAGACCAAAGCAGGAGGCATCACAATCCCAGACTTTAGCCTCTACTACAAAGCTGTAATCATCAAGACAGCATGGTATTGGCACAAAAACAGACACATAGACTAATGGAATAGAATAGAAACCCCAGAACTAGACCCACAAACGTATGGCCAACTCATCTTTGACAAAGCAGGAAAGAACATCCAATGGAAAAAAGACAGTCTCTTTAACAAATGGTGCTGGGAGAACTGGACAGCAACATGCAGAAGGTTGAAACTAGACCACTTTCTCACACCATTCACAAAAATAAACTCAAAATGGATAAAGGACCTGAATGTGAGACAGGAAACCATCAAAACCTTAGAGGAGAAAGCAGGAAAAGACCTCTCTGACCTCAGCCGTAGCAATCTCTTACTCGACACATCCCCAAAGGCAAGGGAATTAAAAACAAAAGTGAATTACTGGGACCTTATGAAGATAAAAAGCTTCTGTACAGCAAAGGAAACAACCAACAAAACTAAAAGGCAACCAACGGAATGGGAAAAGATATTTGCAAATGACATATCGGACAAAGGGTTAGTATCCAAAATCTATAAAGAGCTCACCAAACTCCACACCCGAAAAACAAATAACCCAGTGAAGAAATGGGCAGAAAACATGAATAGACACTTCTCTAAAGAAGACATCCGGATGGCCAAAAGGCACATGAAAAGATGTTCAACGTCGCTCCTTATCAGGGAAATACAAATCAAAACCACACTCAGATATCACCTCAGGCCAGTCAGAGTGGCCAAAATGAAGAAATCAGGAGACCATAGATGCTGGAGAGGATGTGGAGAAATGGGAACCCTCTTGCACTGTTGGTGGGAATGCAAATTGGTGCAGCCGCTCTGGAAAGCAGTGTGGAGGTTCCTCAGAAAATTAAAAATAGACCTACCCTATGACCCAGCAATAGCACTGCTGGGAATTTATCCAAGGGATACAGGAGTACTGATGCATAGGGGCACTTGTACCCCAATGTTTATAGCAGCACTCTCAACAATAGCCAAATTATGGAAAGAGCCTAAATGTCCATCAACTGATGAATGGATAAAGAA
>NW_026057584.1:65124991-65129874 GCF_023721935.1 Panthera uncia | reverse complement strand
CACCCCACAGTGAATCCCGCCCCTAGGAGAGGGGAAGAGAAGGCACACACCAGTCTGACTGTGGCCCCAGCGTGGGCTGGGGGCAGACATCAGGTCTGACTGCAGCCCTGCCCACCAAACCAGTTATACACCACAGCACAGGGGAAGTGCCCTGCAGGTCCTCACCACTCCAGGGATTATCCAAAATGACCAAACGGAAGAATTCCCCTCAGAAGAATCTCCAGGAAATAACAACAGCTAATGAACTGATCAAAAAGGATTTAAATAATAAAACAGAAAGTGAATTTAGAATAATAGTCATAAAATTAATCGCTGGGCTTGAAAACAGTATAGAGGACAGCAGAGAATCTCTTGCCACAGAGATCAAGGGACTAAGGAACAGTCAGGAGGAGCTGAAAAACGCTTTAAACGAAATGCAAAACAAAATGGAAACGACGGCTCAGATTGAAGAGGCAGACGAGAGAATAGGTGAACTAGAAGATAAAGTTATGGAAAAAGAGGAAGCTGAGAAAAAAAGAGATAAAAAAGTCCAGGAGTATGAGGGGAAAATTAGAGAACTAAGTGATACACTAAAAAGAAATAATATACGCATAATTGGTATCCCAGAGGAGGAAGAGGGAAAGGTGCTGAAGGGATACTTGAAGAAATAATAGCTGAGAACTTCCCTGAACTGGGCAAGGAAAAAGGCATTGAAATCCAAGAGGCACAGAGAACTCCCTTCAGACGTAACTTGAATCGATCTTCTGCACGACATATCATAGTGAAACTGGCAAAATACAAGGATAAAGAGAAAATTCTGAAAGCAGCAAGGGATAAACGTGCCCTCACATATAAAGGGAGACCTGTAAGACTCGTGACTGACTCTCTTTTGAAACTTGGCAGGCCAGAAAGGATTGGCACGATATCTTCAGTGTGCTAAACAGAAAAAATATGCAGCTGAGAATCCTTTATCCAGCAAGTCTGTCACTTAGAATAGAAGGAGAGATAAAGGTCTTCCCAAACAAACAAAAACTGAAGGAATTTCTCACCACTAAACCAGCCCTACAAGAGATCCTAAGGGGGAATCCTGTGAGACAAAGTACCAGAGACATCACTACAAGCATAAAACATACAGACATCACAATGACTCTAAACCCGTATCTTTCTATAATAACACTGAATGTAAATGGATTAAATGCGCCAACCAAAAGACATAGGCTATCAGAATGGATAAAAAAACAAGACCCATCTATTTGCTGTCTACAAGAGACTCATTTTAGACCTGAGGACACCTTTAGATTGAGAGTGAGGGGATGGAGAACTATTTATCATGCTACTGGAAGCCAAAAGAAAGCTGGAGTAGCCATACTTATATCAGACAAACTAGACTTTAAATTAAAAGCTGTAACAAGAGATGAAGAAGGGCATTCTATAATAATTAAAGGGTCTATCCATCAGGAAGAGCTAACAATTATAAATGTCTATGCGCCAAATACCGGAGCCCTCAAATATATAAAACAATTACTCATAAACATAAGCAACCTTATTGATAAGAATGTGGTCATTGCAGGGGACTTTAACACTCCACTTACAGAAATGGATAGATCATCTAGACACACGGTCAATAAAGAAACAAGGGCCCTGAATGATACATTGGATCAGATGGACTTGACAGATATATTTAGAACTCTGCATTCCAAAGCAACAGAATATACTTTCTTCTCGAGTACACATGGAACATTCTCCAAGATAGATCACATACTGGGTCACAAAACAGCCCTTCATAAGTTCACAAGAATTGAAATCATACCATGCATACTTTCAGACCACAATGCTATGAAGCTTGAAATCAACCACAGGAAAAAGTCTGGAAAACCTCCAAAACCATGGAGGTTAAAGAACACCCTACTAATGAATGAGTGGGTCAACCAGGCAATTAGAGAAGAAATTAAAAAACATATGGAAAAAAAAACGAAAATGAAAATACAATAATCCAAACGCTTTGGGACGCAGCGAAGGCAGTCCTGAGAGGAAAATACATTGCAATCCAGGCCTATCTCAAGAAACAAGAAAAATCCCAAATACAAAATCTAACAGCACACCTAAAGGAAATAGAAGCAGAACAGCAAAGGCAGCCTAAACCCAGCAGAAGAAGAGAAATAATAAAGATCAGAGCAGAAATAAACAATATAGAATCTAAAAAAACTGTAGAACAGATCAACGAAACCAAGAGTTGGTTTTTTGAAAAAATAAACAAAGTTGACAAACCTGTAGCCAGGCTTCTCAAAAAGAAAAGGGAGATGACCCAAATAGATAAAATCATGAATGAAAATGGAATTATTACAACCAATCCCTCAGAGATACAAGCAATTATCAGGGAATACAATGAAAAATTATATGCCAACAAACTGGGCAACCTGGAAGAAATGGACAAATTCCTAAACACCCACACTCTTCCAAAACTCAATCAGGAGGAAATAGAAAGCTTGAACAGACCCATTACCAGCGAAGAAATTGAATCGGTTATCAAAAATCTCCCAACAAATAAGAGTCCAGGACCAGATGGCTTCCCAGGGGAGTTCTACCAGACGTTTAAAGTAGAGATAATACCTATCGTTCTCAAGCTATTCCAAGAAATAGAAAGGGAAGGAAAACTTCCAGACTCATTCTATGAAGCCAGTATTACTTTGATTCCTAAACCAGACAGAGACCCAGTAAAAAAAGAGAACTACAGGCCAATATCCCTGATGAATATGGATGCAAAAATTCTCAATAAGATACTAGCAAATCGAATTCAACAGCATATACAAAGAATTATTCACCATGATCAAGTGGGATTCATTCCTGGGCTGCAGGGCTGGTTCAACATTCGCAAATCAATCGACGTGATACATCACATTAATAAAAAAAAAAAAAAAAAAGAACCATATGATACTGTCAATCGATGCAGAAAAGGCCTTTGACAAAATCCAGCACCCTTTCTTAATAAAAACATTTGAGAAAGTCGGGATAGAAGGAACATACTTAAAGATCATAAAAGCCATTTATGAAAAGCCCACAGCTAATATCATCCTCAATGGGGAAAAACTGAGAGCTTTTTCCCTGAGATCAGGAACACGACAGGGATGCCCACTCTCACCGCTGTTGTTTAACATAGTGTTGGAAGTGCTAGCATCAGCAATCAGACAACAAAAGTAAATCCAAGACATAAAAACTGGCAAAGATGAAGTCAAGCTTTCGCTTTTTGCAGATGACATGATATTATACATGGAAAATCTGACAGACTCCACCAAAAGTCTGCTAGAACTGATACATGAATTCAGCAAAGTTGCAGGATACAAAATCAATGTACAGAAATCAGTTGCATTCTTATACACTAACAATGAAGCAACAGAAAGACAAATAAAGAAACTGATCCCATTCACAATTGCACCAAGAAGCATAAAATACCTAGGAATAAATCTAACCAAAGATGTAAAAGATCTGTATGCTGAAAACTATAGAAAGCTTATGCAGGTAATTGAAGAAGATATAAAGAAATGGAAGGACATTCCCTGCTCATGGATTGGAAGAATAAATATTGTCAAAATGTCAATACTACCCAAAGCTATCTACACATTCAATGCAATCCCAATCAAAATTGCACCAGCATTCTTCTCGAAACTAGAACAAGCAATCCTAAAATTCATATGGAACCACAAAAGGCCCCGAATAGCCAAAGTAATTTTGAAGAAGAAGACCAAAGCAGGAGGCATCACAATCCCAGACTTTAGCCTCTACTACAAAGCTGTAATCATCAAGACAGCATGGTATTGGCACAAAAACAGACACATAGACTAATGGAATAGAATAGAAACCCCAGAACTAGACCCACAAACGTATGGCCAACTCATCTTTGACAAAGCAGGAAAGAACATCCAATGGAAAAAAGACAGTCTCTTTAACAAATGGTGCTGGGAGAACTGGACAGCAACATGCAGAAGGTTGAAACTAGACCACTTTCTGACACCATTCACAAAAATAAACTCAAAATGGATAAAGGACCTGAATGTGAGACAGGAAACCATCAAAACCTTAGAGGAGAAAGCAGGAAAAGACCTCTCTGACCTCAGCCGTAGCAATCTCTTACTCGACACATCCCCAAAGGCAAGGGAATTAAAAACAAAAGTGAATTACTGGGACCTTATGAAGATAAAAAGCTTCTGTACAGCAAAGGAAACAACCAACAAAACTAAAAGGCAACCAACGGAATGGGAAAAGATATTTGCAAATGACATATCGGACAAAGGGTTAGTATCCAAAATCTATAAAGAGCTCACCAAACTCCACACCCGAAAAACAAATAACCCAGTGAAGAAATGGGCAGAAAACATGAATAGACACTTCTCTAAAGAAGACATCCGGATGGCCAAAAGGCACATGAAAAGATGTTCAACGTCGCTCCTTATCAGGGAAATACAAATCAAAACCACACTCAGATATCACCTCAGGCCAGTCAGAGTGGCCAAAATGAAGAAATCAGGAGACCATAGATGCTGGAGAGGATGTGGAGAAATGGGAACCCTCTTGCACTGTTGGTGGGAATGCAAATTGGTGCAGCCGCTCTGGAAAGCAGTGTGGAGGTTCCTCAGAAAATTAAAAATAGACCTACCCTATGACCCAGCAATAGCACTGCTGGGAATTTATCCAAGGGATACAGGAGTACTGATGCATAGGGGCACTTGTACCCCAATGTTTATAGCAGCACTCTCAACAATAGCCAAATTATGGAAAGAGCCTAAATGTCCATCAACTGATGAATGGATAAAGAAATTGTGGTTTATATACACAATGGAGTACTACATGGCAATGAGAAAGAATGAAATATGGCCCTTTGTAGCAACGTGGATGGAACTGGAGAGTGT
>NW_026057584.1:65123074-65124891 GCF_023721935.1 Panthera uncia | reverse complement strand
GGGGGGGGGGGGGGGGGGGGGATGGTGGGTTATGGGTATTGAGGAGGGCACCTTTTGGGATGAGCACTGGGTGTTGTATGGAAACCAATTTGACAATAAATTTCATATATTGAAAAAAAAATAAAATGGTGACAAAAAAATACCTTTCTTTCCCTCTATTTTTCAGCTTCATTATTTTCCTTAATTTTATTTTGTATATCCCTGATTTTTTCCTCTGCTTTGGCCATCCTCATTGTCATTGCATTAATTCGGTTTTGCATCTCAGTTATAGAATATTTTATTTTGGCCTAACTAGTTTTTAGTTCTTTTATCTCCACAGTAAAGGATTCCCTAATGTCTTCTAAGCTTTTCTCAGGCCCAGCTAGTATCCTTATGATTATAGTTTTAAATTTTGTTTCAGACATCTTACTTGTATCTGTATGGATTAAATCCTTGGCCATGATTTCTTCCTGTTCTTTTTTAGGGGGTGAATTCCTCCATTTTGTCTTTTTGTCTGGGTCTGTGTATTTGGGGGGGGGGGAGGAAAAGAGGGAGGGATTGTTATGAGAGTCTGTTGTATTCCTGCTACTGAGAGTAATGGCTAGATTAAGAAGAGGTTTAAAAAAAAAAAAAAAGGCTAGGTGTTAGGTGTGTTTTGGTGTGCTTGTTAAAAGAAGGTAGCTCCAAAAGCAACAAAACAACAATAGAAAAGGGAAGTTTGACTCTAGGTGTGTTTTGGTCTGCTTGTTAAAAGAAGCTAGATCCATAAATAAAACAAAAACTGGCTTCTGTTTCCCCTAGAGCTAAAGCTTTGCAGCACTCTATGATCAGTAGACTTGGTGCATGTGAGGGTTTTGTGCTCATCTTTTGGGGGAGGGGCCTGCTGCTCTGATTCTCAGGCCGACTTGCCTTAGTGGAGATGTACCTACAGGGCACGGGGGAGGGGGGGGGTGGAGCTTCATGTAAGCACATCCAGCCTCCATCGGGTGGTACTGTTTTGTTCACTGAAGTCAGTTGGTGCTGATGGGCAGGGAGAAAATGGCAAATCCTAGCTTTCTCATCCAGGAGGGGGATGTTCCCACCTGCCACTCTTCAGGAAACCCTCACAGAAGAACAATCACCTGTTGTGTCCCTGGCTTCCACTAGATCCCTGCCTTCACCCTGTCTGCATCTAAACTGCCTGCCAGACAGCACTGTACTTCTATGTTTTATCTCAGGAACACCACTGAGTTTTAAAACTCCAAATTTTAGAGAGTTGTGCATGGTGCTGACCCAAGCTGATCCTCTGGGGGAGGGTCTTGCTGCACTTTTGCCAGTTGCCTGTTTGTCCCAGAAAGGTGGTTACACAACCATGAAGTGGTTCAGTTTATGGTAAAGCAGAACACAAAGCTGGCACCAAGGTTTGGTGCCCTCAGCTGGTGTCTTTTGTTCCTATGCTAGGGAATAGGGCAGCATGTTGGCACCACTGGTTCCTTGTCGCCAGAGAAGTTGTGCCCCCACTCCTGAATGCACTTCAAGCAGGGGAACTTTGTCTCTCCTTGTGACCCAGGAGATCCTTAGACCATACTCACCACTTCTGGCTCTCTTCATTCCTTCCCCAGCAGAGCACCACCAAGCCTGCCAGGCACAGCCCTGGCAATGATGCAGATCTCCAAAGTTTTAGACTTTGTGCTCTGTTGCTTATAAAAACTTGTTGTAGTCTGCCTCTCTCCTTTTCCCCAGTCACTGGTTTGGGGGAAGTTTTTCTCATGCAATGCCTCACGTGCACTTTTACTTTCTCTCTCCCTCTCTCTCTCCCTCTCCCTCTCCCTCTCCCTCTCCCTCTCCCTCTCCCTCTC
>NW_026057584.1:65044699-65123064 GCF_023721935.1 Panthera uncia | reverse complement strand
CTCTCCCTCTCCCTCTCCCTCTCCCTCTCCCTCTCCCTCTCCCTCTCCCTCTCCCTCTCCCTCTCCCTCTCCCTCTCCCCTCTGTCAGTGATCAGGGCCCCCTCCCCTCGCAGCACCCGTATTTCTTTTCTCCCCCAAATCAACTCTCTGTTGCTCCTACTTTCCACAAAGTGGTCATTTTATTCTACCTCAAGTTGTGCAGTTTTGCTTTTAGTTCTCAGATCGATTGCTTGGGTATTCAAAATGATTTGATATTTATGTAGCTGTGTTTGTGGGAGAGATGAAGCAAGCTTAGAGTCCCCCTTCAACTGTCCCCCTACTAGCTCTTTGAACATGAGCTATCTTCCCATTTACTTGTGTCATCTTCAGTTTCTTTCATCTGTATCTTGTGGTTTTCAGTCTGGAGATCTTTAATTTCCTTGATGAAATTTATTACCAAGTATTTTATGGGTTTTGATGCTATTGAAAATAAAATTGGTTTTTAAAAATCATTGTTGGCATATAAAATCACAAATTATTTCTGTTTGTGTGTGTGTGTGTGTGTGTGTGTGTGTGTGTGTGTGTGTGCTGTAACCTGACTGAATTCATTGATTAGCTCTAACATGTTTTGGTGTCTTTAAGATTTTCTATATATAAAATTATGTCATCTCCACAGATGATTTTACTTGCTTTGCAACTTATTTTTATTTTTTATTTCGGGGAGGGGGGAGAGGGGCAGAGGGAGAGAGAGAGAATATTAAACAGACTCCATGCTCAGCACAGGGCCCCACGTGGGGCTTCAGCATCATGACCTGAACCAAAATCAAGAGTTGGATGTTCAACCAACTGAGCCACCCAGATACCCTTCCTTTCTTTCAATTTAGATGCCTTTTATTTTTCTTACCTAATTGCTCTGGCTAGAACTTTAGTAGTAAGTTGAATAGAAGTGGTGAGAGTGAGAACCCTTGTTTTGTTCCTGCTCTTAGAGGAAAAGCTTTCACCCTTGCACCTTTAAGTATGATGTTCTTTCTACATCTCCTTTGTTGAGAGTTTTTTTTGTCATTGAAAGGATGTTGTATTTTGGCCTAATGGTTTTTAACATTGAAAATGTAAATGTTCTGTTGAGATCTAAGTAGTAATTTGGAAACTTAAAATCCTAGTATTCAGTAATTTGGTTTTTTAACATGGAACAACATCTTTATATTTTCAAATCCAAGTTTAATCTCTTAATTTTCCTTTATACTTCCTATTTGAATTCACTTATTATTAAACACTATTTTGTGGGGACTCTTAAGCTCATTTACTGTGTATTTTGATTAGAGATATTAATATGATTCATAAAATTCACAGGCAGCTGATTTCATCTTAATGATCATCAATATAATATTTCATAACAGGGCAAAATTGTTTTTGGTTTTTAAAGTAAAAATGAGAAAGTAGAATTCTTTCTCTGTTATTTTTAATTATAATTTGATTGGACCATAAATGTGATTTTAATGGAAAATAATATTGACAAAACATTTATATTTAATACCTTTTGTGTATTATTTTATTCTCACCCTAAGTAGAATAGAAAAAAGGGAAAAGAATCAAATTGGATTTTAAGTTCTTTATACTATTTGCCTCATGGGTATAATTATTTGGAAATCAAAAGCAAATCTGAGTATTATCAGAAGAAAATGCCTATAGTTATTGACTTGTAGGAGATGGAGTCAAACTGGGTTTTGATCAAGTGAAGAAGCTGTGATTAAAGGTAAGAGAGTATATCCTTGCAGAGAGAGATGAGAGGCAGGGAGGAACAGTTGTTCAAAGACCACTTTTAATACAGCTTGACTTTTGTGTTAGAAATATGCTTGGGGCGTCTGGGTGGCTCAGTTAAGTGTCTGAATTCAGCTCAGGTCATGATTTCATGGCTTGTGGGTTCTAGCCCTGCATCGGGCTCTGTGCTGACAGCTCGGAGCTGGAACCTGCTTCTCTGTGTGTGTGTGTGTGTGTGTGTGTGTGTGTGTGTGTGTCTGTACCTCACGTGCTCACACTCTGTCTCTCTCAAAAATAAACATTAAAAAAATCTTTAAGAAATAGGCTTAACTTCGGAGTATTCTTTTTTCAAAGTCTATTCATTAACTGTAGGAATTATATCTACATCATAACACTGGTGATGACATTGGTTGAGGAATCAAGAGCAAGAGCTCAGACTTGATGATTACAGGTAGAGCAGGACTCCTGGAGCCTGTGAATAGGTTGAGTTTCTGTAGAAATCTCCTTCTCTAGGGGATGTTTGCTCATCCCAAGGAAGGAGTCACTGACTTTGGAACTTACCTGGGCCATGTGGTACCACTAGCCCAAAGTGGTGAGCTTCCTGACCTCTCCTCAAAGGAGCTCCTAGTCTCAAGTATTCCTACTTGGTGGCCTCTACCACTTTGTGGATGAGTAATAGGCACTATTGGGACCCAAGTGAGAGACAAAATGCAAATGGGAACCATGAACCTAAAAAATAAGATAGCAAGAGTCTGGGATGTGCTAAGTTAGAGTAAATTAAAGGATTCATCAGGTGGTGGAGCTAGAATCACTACTTGTCTTTCTAGGAAAGTCTGTTAAGAACCTGCATTGAGCAAAGCAGTTTACTAGAAGCTGAAGATAAATATAAAGTAAGAAACACTTTTGACTCTGATGACAACTTTAATGAGAGACAAATGACAATAATATAAAACTTCAGTTGAGAGGCTGAGTTTTAGAGATTTTTGACATGTCAAAATACGCCTGACAAACTGGTAAGGCAGAAAAGCTAAAGGCCTATTTACTTGGGGCCATTGACCTTCAGAGGGAAAGAGCTGTTTCCATTATTAGAGTTCAGATACACCAGAGCAGGGCTGAGGTGATAGAACTTGAATGGGCTGTTTTTAGAGCTCTGCAGAATAAATTCTGAAAGAACTCAGCCTATGGAAAGTAGAAATTAATGGGTAGTGGTTTGTATTAAAGGCTTAGTGGACAAGGGGAAGGAGTAATTCTGAGTATAGACAAGTATCAACTGGAATTATATATGCATCTAGGAAGCATCATAGTCAAGAAATAAAGCAGATTCTTTTCCAAGTTGCTTTTCTTTAGGTTGTGACTTTCATTCTGGTACAAGAGCATTATAACAGATATGAAGCATAAGTCGTTTCGTTTAATCCTTACTGTGAACTTGGAATTCAGTTATTAGTATCCTTATTTTAGAGAGGAGAAAATGGGGGCTTTGAGAATTTATATTAATTTTTAAGATTAAAATAGTAAGTACAGGACTCGGACTTGAATCTGAATCCCATGCTCTTGGGTTAAGTGATTCTGCCTGCCCTCAAGAAATGGAGTAAATATGCAAACAGGAAAAGATTTTTATTATGGATACTTAAAGTTTAAGTCTTAAAAACAACAGTTTTTTGCTGTCTACTGTGTGTGTGCGCGTGCGTGCGCGCTCGTGTGTGTGTGTGTGTGTGTGTGTGTGTGTGTGTGTGTGGTGTAAGACAGTCCAATATTTCAGGAAAAAGCTGTGGTAAACCTGGGAAATAAGACATTGGCAGGTCTCAGGGCGAAAACAGTAGTCTACTCAAATGAAAATTCAGGTTTGGGCCTGTATTGAGTGGTTTGGGGTCTAACTGGGAGAGAGACCTGTCCCACTCTCAGTGGATGAAACCATTCTTCACTCTTTTTTTTTTTTCCTACTCCCTTTAGTAAGTTAACATTCTGGTGTGAAACAACAACAAAACCTATGCGTATGCTTTTTGCCTGTCAATCCCAACCAAAAGACAGATGCAGAGGATTTAGTTGAAAGCAAGACATTCATTCTCTGACATTTTAATCCTTTAATATAGCTAAGATAATATTAGAATTCCAAATTAAATTTAAAAATCATCTATGCTTCTGGTTTGAGAATCTGAGAATTTTTTTATTTTTCTGAATCAGATCTAATCTAACACATAGGCATCAAACAATAAAAGTTTTTATTGCTATGTGCTGGATCTATGGTATTGTATGGATAGCTAGTCTCTTTCAAGTGGGCCATGATAGTACATAATGTTCTTCCAAGGTATGGAAATATATTCTTAATTAAAGTGTCATATTGTTAGGGTGAGCTGCATGTAATTTGGCAACTTTCTTACACTTTAGGACTGCATTTGGAGGACATTTCCAAACAACTCTCTAAATCTCCTTGGAGAACACTATAGTAATCATTTGAAAAATGTATTAGAGAAATTGTTATATTCAAATGTTTTGTATAATTGTTTTATAGGGTTACATTTCCCATTCTTTTTGTGCTTTCTTGCATACAATTGGATATCCAGTTCAATAGACAATGTTACTGTAATGTCCTCAATGAAAATTTAAATTCACAAAAAATTTTCTAGTTATTTTTTTCTTTTATATATATATATTTTATGTTGACAAAAGACAACAGGATTGGTATATTTTTTAAATGTAATTCTGGTTCTAATATACAGTACTATTCAAAAGAGAATATGAAAAGAGTATGGTTATGATCTTAGAATGCTATTGTCTCCTTTGTCTGCAGGTCAGAATTAGCAATTTTGACTGCTAAGAGAGAAAAACAAGAATCTTCCAATTATTGTTTATTCCTTTCTCCTCCTTACTCCATAGGAAACAGAGGTTTTTTTAAAGTCTATTTTTAAGATCAAAATTACTTTTATAAATAACATTATTTGGGAAACTTACTGTCATTTCCAGATGTGAACTTTTTGTTTTAGTCCTTTACATAGTAATTCCTTCAGCTGCTTTATCAGAATGTCTTCCTTCTTTGATGTCTCTGAGATGAACTGTGCCATATCACACCAACATGAAAATCGTTTCTTGAAGAACCATGAAAGGTGTTTTCTACCTTATTTTTTACAGTGCATGCTTTAGTCTGTAATCATTTAAGTAAACAAACTTGCTGGGACAGGGCCTTGAAAATTATGAAATTAGCTTTTTCTTAGGGGATTGTCAACAAAAGAAGTTCTGTGTAATAAAGAATTTACCCTTTATATCCAAAAAAAAAAAAAAAAAAAAAAAAAAAAAAAGAAGTCTGGCCTTTGCCCTCGGCTTCTGGGAGGTAATCTCTAAGCCCTTGGGATGCCATGCCTGATGGGAGTGTCTTTGTTTCTCTTGGGGTCTTGGGTCACTGGATAGTCTTAGGGTAGAGGCTACCTGCATCAGAAAGACCAACAAATGTGACTTTAAAGTGGAGACTTTGGATCATAGGTATCATTGGACCTCCAGAAGGAGAGTATTCTGAGATTAGTGACATGGGCAGTCAGTCAATCATGTCTACGTGATGGAGCCTTGAGAACAGCTCTGAACACTGAGGCTTGGTTAATCTTCCCTGGTTGGCAGTATGCTGTGTTTATTGTCACATACTGATTCTGGGAAAGTAACATGTCTGTGACTCCATGGGGAAAGAACAATTAAAGCCTTGCATTTGGTACCTTTCCTGAACTCTGCCCTGTATTCTTCTTCCCACTATTGATTTTAATCTGTATCCTTTCCCTGTAATATACCACAAATATGAGAATGAAAAAAATTTAGCATATTTAGAGTTTTTCTGGTCAATTTTAGAATCTAAAGGTGGTCTTAAGGACCCTCAAATTTGCAGTTGGTATCAGAAGTGAGGATAGTCTTGAGTGGGAATTGCTACCTCTAACCATAGAGTTGGCTAGAACTTTAAGGATGTTGTTTTCCTAAATGGAAAAAAAAAATATGATTTGGCAGTGGATTAAAGCATAAAAAGTATAATTAATGAATATAAAAACTCAGGCGTCTTTCTGTATATGTTTATATGTATGTGGTTTTCTATATGTTGACTATACACTTACTCTCCATATGCTGACTATACACTTATTCTCCATATGTTGGCTTCAGAAACACAAAGTAGTGTAATGAACTTAAAACTGAAGAAGCTAAAACAAACAATATGGTGACTTTTACAGACTTTCAGGAATAGTAGGGTGCAGAATTGTGGGCTGTAATTGATGCCCTCATCCCTGGAAGTAGCCATTCTAGAATCTAGATTGTCAAGAGCTGACAGGGCAGCCATCACCTGCTCTCATGATTGTAGAGCTAGCCCGTATTCATACCATCTGCAAAAGATTCTGTCATTAATCACAATTCTTAAGGAACCCTTCATTTCTAAGGAACTGCAGAATTGCATACAGATTCTTAAATGTTTTTATTGTCACTGAAGTTTTGATTCAACATTACAAAGAAACTACAGAGAAAATGAAAATTTTTGGACTGTAAGAGACCTCAGTTCGGTTTCCAGCTTTGTCTTTAATTAGCTGTGAAAACTTAGGCAAGCTGTTTGAACCTCTCTGGGTCTTAATTGCTATTTAAAAAAAAAAAAAAAAGTTGAACTAGGTTGTCTCCTGGACCCCACATGGCTTTACAATGAGATGATATCTAAGTAGTTTTAAAAACTTCCAAATCTAGATCAGATTTCTGATTTTGAATAGCCAGAGGTACAAATCCTCATGTTCTGTCTGTGCCTGCTAAGCTAAGAATTGAAAGCAAACTACTTTTCTCCCTATAGAAACAGATACAGTCTGGCCTCTCTCATGCAAGTTTAAGTTTTTGCATCTTGAATAAGTTTAGAAAACACTTTTACCCAAGTGTTTTTTGCATGCCTAATTTTCTATCATTTAGAGAGTATATTTTAATTAACACAGTATTTTAATTTACATAACAGATTATTTTAGCAAATTCCATAGCCTTAATTTTTAAGAGCTAAAATTTTAATTATTGATTAAAATCTCTGCTCTGATTGCATTGTTTTGTAATATTTCATTACAATTCTTTCTCTCCCTTGCATTTCCAAAGCATCAAGTCATTTTGTGATCTGTATCAGGCTGTTAATATATGCCATCACGGGGTGGGTAGAAGGTGGAAGAGAGTAACTGGGGTCAAGGAAAGAGAGGAGTGGAAGAAACAAAAAAATACAGAAGCAAGTAACTTGAACTAAGTGAGAAGGACCACGATGGTATCATTCCATGTATATAAAACGTGTGTGTGTGTGTGTGTATGCACATACCTAGAAAAAACATGTTTTAAATGAATGTATATCTACTGACATGGAACTAGCTACCTAAAATGAAACATTAAAAGAGGAATTACCAATCAAGGTGTACTGTGTGAGTCAATTCTGAAAACAAACACCTGTGTGGGTGTTTATATTTAGGTGTGTATTTGGATGAGCAAGGGAAAGGGAAAGTGCATGTGTGAGGCTTCTAATATGGATTGTGCAAGGCAAGTAGGCTTTGGGGGTGGGTTAGGATGAGATGATAATCTTTCTTGCTCTGTCCAACTCTAAATTTTTTCATTTGACTTAATGTACACATTCCTTTTGTAATTTGAAAAAAACATCAAATTAGATGTAGAAATCTAAACTGGTAGTATTTAATTTTCTATTTAATATACACTGGACTGTAAATTGATGAATCTGCACTCCTGTGTGTATTTAGCTTAATACTCACTTTATAAAACATTTTTCATAAAATTCTGAAAATAATTTTCTTGCCTTTTTATTCATGTTCAAATTCTTAATTAAGTTTATTGAACTATTAAAACTATAATTCCGTGGAGTATTTCAAACATTATAAACAGGAGGCAAAACATAGGCAAACATTAATGTACTCCTACTCAATGTATTTAAAAATCTTTGGCAAGGTGCCTGGGTGACTCAGTTGGTTAAGTGTCTGACTTCGGCTCAGGTCATGATCTTACAGTCTGTGGGTTCAAGCCCTGCATCAGGCTCTGTGCTGACACCTTGGAGCCTGGAGCCTGCTTCAGATTCTGTGTCCCCCTCCCCAACTTGTGCACATGCTCACTCAACTCGTGCTCTCTCTCTCTAAAAAATATTTTAAAAATCTTTGTTAACTGATATGTTTAATGCTTATTTCTATATAGTTAACCTTATTGACTAAATGAAAATTGGGTATGTGATCAACTACAATTTCTAGAACTTTTCTCATGAAATGTGTTAGATTAAGTCTTTGACCATTCTCCCCCTGAAGGCTAACTTGTTCTTCTAATTAAAATATAGCTCATATTTGTTGTAAATATTTAGATAATATAGATAAGCAAAAAATAAATCCTTAATTACCCTTGCATCCACATGGTACCTTAATACCTAATTTTCTGGACTTTTCATTTGTATATATACTTTTTACTAAAGTATATATATGTCTACTATATATATGTCTAGTATATATACTAAGGTATATATATGTTGTTTACTACAATCTATGTCTTTACTATGTAAATATAGAATAACACAATTTACTTAACCAATCATCAACTATTGGAAATGTATGTTATTTCCAATTCATTCTTAACTTAAAGGTATTGCATCAAATAATGTTGAACCTAAATTTGTGAGATATCCATAATTATTTCCTTTGTATAAGGACTTATGCATCAAGGAGTATAAAATATAGGATACTGCTAATAGGTATTATAAATAGATACATTTAAATGTAAGAAGTCAAGCATTTTTGGATTTTCAGAGATGTGGAAGAATTTCATATACCACTGATAAAAGGGTAAACAGACCTAGTATTTTGGGATGATAATTTAATTATGCCTATCAAGCAAGGAAAAGAACAGTAAATTATAAGTTCTTATTACTGTCAAATTTATAGCCCTTTTCTGTTGGCCTAAAGGAAAAATCAAATACATTTTTAAAATTTAGTTCTCCTGCCCTGTTGAAATTTTTTTGAATTCTGAATGTCCCCAGCATCAGAGCTACTACTCTTCACTTTGTACATTTAAATTAGTAAATCTTCTGAGTTTCTATTTACAATGAATAGATTTTAAAATTTTGAACAAGATCTGCCAAATACAAAATTTGTGAATTGGTAGGGATTTTTTTTTTCTTTTTAACTTTTGGCCTCCTCCATCCATTTCTCCCAGCCGCACCTCTGATAATTTGTTCGATTAGCTTCACGTTCCTGATTTCACGTATAAGAGAGCATGTGGTACTTGTCTTTCTCTCTCTGACATCTTTACTTAGCATAATGCCCTTGAGGTCTGTCATGTTGTGACAATTGGCAAGATTTCATTCTTTTTTATATTTAGATATGTGCATATACATCAGATTTTTTATATCGATTCACCTATTCATACATTGTCTCCCTATCTTGACCATTGTAAATAATGCTGCAATGAACATAGGGGTGCATATATATTTTTTGAGTTAGTGTTTTCATTTTCTTGGGATAAATATTCAGAAGTAGAATTGCTGCATCATATTGGAATTCTGTTTTTAATTTTTTGAAGAACCTCCAAACTATTTTCCATAGTGGCTGCACCAATTTACATTCCCATCTACAGTACGTAATGGTTTCCTTTTTTCCACATTCTCACCAATATTTGTCATTTCTTGTCCTTTGAAAATAGCCAATCAGACAGGTGGGAGGTGATACCTTATGATGGCTTTGATTTACATTTCCCTGATGGTGAGTGATGTTGAACATCTTTTCATGTATTTGGTAGTTATCTGTATGTCTTCTTTGGAAAGATATCTATTCAGATTTTTGGCCCACTTTTTAATCAGAATGGTTCGGGGTTTTTTTGTTTGTTTGCTGTAGAGTTGTAGGAGTTCTTTATATATTTTGGATATTAGTTTATCAGATGATATACATAATTTGCAAATATTTTCTTCCATTCAGTGGATTGTCGTTTCCTTTTGTTGATGTTTTTTTCTGAGCAGAAGCTTTTTAGTTTGATATAATCCCACTTATTTATTTCTGGTTTTGTGGCTTTTGCTTTTGGTATCATATTAAAAAATATATATTATCAACACCTATGTAAAAGAGATTACTGCCTGTTTTCTAAGAGTTTTGTCTCCCAAGTTTTACATTCAAGTCTTTAATCCATTTTGAGTTAATCTTTATGTGTGGTATAAGTTAGTGGTCAGGTTTCATTCTTTTTTTTTTTAATGTTTATTTATTTTTGAGAGAGAGACAGAGACAGAACATTAGTGAGGGGGGGGGGGGGAGAGAGAGAGAGAGAGAGAGAGACAGACAGACAGACAGACACAGAATCTGAAGCATGCTCCAGATTCTGAGCTGTCAGCACAGAGACCAATGTGGGGCTCAAGCTCAGGAACCATGAGATCATGACCTGAGGCAAAGTTGAGCATTTAATGAACTGAGCCACCCAGGTGCTCCAGGTTTCATTCTTTTGCAAGGGGCTTTCCAGTTCTCCTGAATCATTTATTGAAGAGACTGTCATTTCCTCCATTTTATATTCTTAGTTCCTTTGTCATAAATTAATTGACTATATATGTGTAGGTTTATTTCTGGGCTCTGTTCTCCATTGATCTGTATGTTTTTATGTCAAAACCATGCCATTTTAATTACTATAACTTTGTATTATAGTTTGAAATCAGGGAGGCTGATGTCTCTAGCTTTGCTCTTCTTTCTCTCAGGATTGCCTTTGTTATTTGGGGTCTTTTATGGTTGCATACAAATTTTAGAAGTATTTGTTCAATTTCTTTGAAAAATTGACATTGGAATTTTGAGATGGCTTGCATTGAATTTATAAATTGCTTTGGATAGTATTAACATTGTAATAATATTGATTCATCCAATCCATGAGCATGGGATATCTTTACATTTACTTGTGTCTTCTTAAATTCATTCATTAATATCTTGTAGTTCTCAATATATAGGTCTTTCATCTCCTTGGTTAAATTTATTACTAGGTATTTTATTCTTTTTGATGTAATTGTAAATGGGATTTTAAAAATTTCTTTCTGATAATCATCGGTATAGAAACATAACAGAGTTCTGCATATTGATTTTTGTCTCTTACAACTTTACTGAATTCACTTATTAGTTTTAAGTTTACTGATAGTACCTTTAAAATTTTGTGTGTATAATATTATGTCATCTGTAAATAGTGACAATTTTACTTCCTTTACAGTTTGGGTGCCTTTTACTTATTTTCTATACTTAGTTTTTATACTTTCCTAGGGTTATAGCAATACTTTTCTTGTAACTGCTTTATGGTTTCAGAGTAGAAATATTTTAATATAGATAATGTATTCAAATAATTTGATATCAAAAAGGAAAAAAAAACTGCTTCAGGCCCACCTAAGTTACAATATGTGAATTATCAACTGATAGATTCTTTGAATCCTGGGACCTGGTTGCTTCCTTGACAGTGAGTCAAATCTTCACCTCTCTTCAGATCAGACTTGTTGTGTATATTTATAGGAATTCTTTAGTTTTAGTTGAATTATTAAATGTTTTAACTTAGTGTCTTTCTTCTAAAGTATACATTGTATATGTATTATTTGATTTTCCAGCATTATATATCCTATGGAATTACTATTGTAAATATTAGTCTACTTTCTTATCATTAGAAGGTTAGGAATGCATAATTGTCATTACAAGTAGGTGGTCATCCACAGAATTAATGTCTTAGGTTAACTTCTCAGAATCATTTTCTTATTCCCATTTAAAACATTAGTCTAATCATTTTAGAATATAATATTAAGCTCTTTCCACCTAGCTATAATGAGAGACCATTGATGATGGCCTATTGCTAGTTTTGCAGGATATTTTGCCTTACTCAGTTTGTGTTACTCTTACCTACTTATACACAGAAAACGGTATACAATCTGTGCCTTATAGAAAGACATAAAACCTGGCATGCCTGGGTGGCTCAGTCAATTGAATGATTGATTCTTGATTTAGGCTCAGGTCATGATCTCAGGGTCATGGGATCTAGCCCTGTTTTGAACTCTGTACTTAGCATGGAGCCTACATGGGATATTCATTCATTCATTCATTCATTCATTCTCTCTCTCTCTCTCTCTCCCCCTCCCCCCCCCCCCCCCCCCCACCCCCCCTCCCCCTCTCTCTTTCTCTCTCTCCCTCTGGCCCTCTCCCCTGCTCACACACTCTCTCTTTAAAATAAAAAATAAAGACATACACTTATTAAAAGCAAAATGCCTATGTGTATTAACATTGATGTTATTAATCTACATTATTAACTAAATGCTACTACTGATGTGTGTTAGCATTAAATATGTTTATTAAAATGCTAAAATCTAAAACATATCCTTTAATATATATCAGTGTTTTGCATAGCTAAAACCCTTTGTAATATATTCGTTCATTTCAGTGTAATAGTAAATTAATAGAATTTCACAAGCTCAAAGTATTTTCATCACTTATAATATTAATGGACATTGTGGTTGTAGTGGCTCAAATTGTCACAACTGGAGCAGTGTTAGCCCCATCAAGTTTTGTGTTTTGTTTTGTTTTTATTTACTCCCACCCCATCATTTATAAAAGCATCCTTGCTTTCTGACAATAATAAAATATTCTAGAATGGGGTGCCTGGGTGGCTCAGTTAGTTGAGCAGCTGACTTCAGCTCAGGTCATGAACTCGTGGTTCTTGAGTTCAAGCCCCACATCAGGCTCTGTGGTGACAGCTCAGAGCCTAGACTCTACTTCAGATTCTGTGCCTCCCTTTCTCTGTCTCTCCCCCATTCATGCTCTGTCTCTGAAAAAATGAATAAATGTCAAAAAAATTGTTTTTAATATTCTAGGACCATTTAGAGTTCTTTCAACTCCAAGGCACAGAATCATCTAGACTCTCAGGATCTCCCACACTTTTCAGTAGGAAGAGGCAAGAATTTGGAAACTTGGACTTCATCAGATTGTTGGTGATGGTCTAGTTCTGCTGCTGCTGTTAGTCAGTTTGAAAGATAAAGATACTCCTTTTTAATGCCATGTTTTCACACGAATCCAGTAAAAGGCCCACACATATGATAATGTAGTCAATGGTAGAAGGGGCAACATATATTGGAGAAAGGATGGTTATTCAATATATGTTGCTGTGACAATTGGCTATCCACAAAATAACTAAAATCAAACCTCAATCTTAAGTCATGCATAAAGTACATACTAGATAAAGACCAAAATATGAAAAGTAGCAATTGAAATGCTTAGAAGAATATAGGCATTGTTTTTTCTATTTTAATACCCAGCTAAAGAGTGATACAATATGAGCAAATTCTAAAACATGGATTAGTACATTAAATAAGATCTGTGTGACAAGAAACACTATAAACAAAGTGAAAAGAATTTGAAAAGACCAGATTGAGAGTATTTCAGTGCATATATCTGGGAGGATTATTGTCAAGAATACATACTTTTAAAACAACTATATACCATTAAGGGGAAAAAAAACATTGATATAAAAATGGTGAAAAATGTAAACAAGCACTTCAAAAAGAAAAATCACATGTTGTCAATATTGACATGGAAAATGACTCAACCTTTTCAGAAATCACAAACACAGAACAACTAAAAACTAACACCATTCTGTTTGGTAAATCTAAAGAATTCCGATAATTCCAAATGTAAGCAGGAAAACGGGGAAATCAAATCTCTTGTGCAGCACTGATGGAGGAGGAAGATATAAGCATATAGCTTTGAAGAACAATTTGGTGTTCTGCAGTAGAACTGAATATATAAAAACCCAGAAATTCTGCTTCTCAATATATCAAGCAGAGCGGCATTTTGTAAAAAAATTTTTCATCATCTCTGCATAGACATATACAAGCTAATACAGAAGTTTTTTCAGGGAGAAGATATAATTTTCCCCTCTTCCTTTCTAGGTTCTTGGCTGAGACATCCATATAGTAAAAGATTAACAGAAGAAAAACACATGGAAGTTTAACAATGTATTACCTTCTATATACATGGTAAATACCCAGGAAAACTGAGTAACTGTTTGAAATGGTCCAAGTTAACAGTATAAAAAAACATCTCCAGCTAAAGACAAAAGATGTTGGAAGTAGGGGAGACTAGTTTGGGGAGGTTACTAGGAAAGGACAATAAACAAAGGCAATGTGGTTGCACAGATTTTAGTAGTTGACTTCTCCCTTGAGAAGAGTTTCTAGAGATTTGGAGTTATCCTGCTTGTTCCAGTACAGAGAAGGGGACATCCTAACAAGTGGAGGTTTCCCTTGTAAATGTTTCTTACAAAAGTATGACTTCTACTCACTTTAAAAAGCTTTTCCTGGGTCTGCTATGCCATAAAAATAATCAGCCTAAAATAATCCTTATCCCAAAGAGACACATTTTGGGGTGGCAAATTCTGTTCCCCTTCAGTTTCAAGAAACAATTGTTACACTTTAATTTGCAATGCACTGTTATTTCTTTTTTATTCTTTTTTAAATCACATCATATCATTTTCGTATCCTATCCAGAACTGCACACACCCCATTGTCCCATGGGCCAGAATGATCTGACTCCTCCATGTTCAAGATGGTTAGGCCTATACTAAGCCTGCACTCCCCAAATGACAGAGCTCTGCATCAGTTCCCATGTAAAGCCTCCTAAGGATCAAGTCTAACCAGAAATAAGGACTGGTTCAAGAATAGGCTATAGCACACACTTGGAATCACTGTCCCCCTTACTCCTTCAAGGATCTCTTATGAGGAGATGATTATATTTACCCTACACACATCCTTTTGGGAAGCTGGTGTGTCAGCACATGATTTGTTCTTCCTGAGACACTTCACGGCCCATATGATCTCTTTCAGAGGGCTGTTGTTAGTGATTCCAAGGTGATTTGATGACTCCTTTCTGACTACTTTTAAAGAACAAAAATTCAACCGAGTAAATTTGAAGATTTAACTGACTTTATTAAGTGATTCATAAATCAGGCAGTATCCCTTGTAGCGAGTAGAGAAAAGCTCTGAGGAATTGAGGAAGGAGGGCAAGAATATTAGCAAAGAGAGAAAAGGGATTGTTCCAGGCAAGGCCACCTTTCCTTAGGAGGAAGGGCAGGGGATCTTATTAGGTGGCTTACCTCATCTGTCTTTGAGGGGAATAGAGATGGCCCATGTGACAGATTACCTAGTTGGGGTTGATCAGAAAATTCCTGATTGACAGGTTAAAACTTATGTTTCTGGGGGAGGTTGAAACTACAGTTAGATTTTTTAGGCACATATTAAGCCTTAATTTGTGACTTGGCCTGGCCCAGATGCACCATTTGAGGCCTATGGTTTTCTTTTTAACAGTACAAAAGGAGAAAAAATTGTATAACCTACACATGTAAATATACGTATATATATTTACATGTATGTGTGTGTTTGTGTGTGTGTGTATAAACAGATGAATAGAAAATCCTTACCTGCCTCTGTGTCTGCTCACCTTAGTGTTCCCCACTCAGACACCTTAATCTCTGCTAAGGTTTTGTTTCCTCAATCCTTTCCACTGGGGTTTGCTTCTCAGACTGCTTGCTCTGTGTCCCCTCTAAGTCTCTACTCCACCTACAGAGGTTTCCTTCCATTATTCTGTATTTGACCACTATCTACAGAATGATTTCTAAGGCAGTGGTGAAGTGTTGCTTGTATAGTTGAACGTTGTATTATTCAGGTGACATTTCTTGATAAAGCAGTTTTATTTTTAAAACATAAAGGAAGTTCAAGAAGATATTTGAAACACATTTATGCATTAAATAATTAATGATAGAAAATGTTCTTATAAATGTTTAAAGTTGTTCTTGATCCCAGAATTTAAATGGCTTCTTTCTATATTTTAAAAGGACTTAATCTGTCTTTGGCATAGCAGTCTCTTACACACTTGTTACAAGACTATTTCTTTATCTTCAGAAACACTGTTTAGATACATTTTCCAAAAGAATTGGTGTTCTCTTCAGGGACTTTAAGTCACTTGGGATTCTATTTCCTTCTGTGTGTTCTTTTGAGAATTTTGATTCAGGTACACGATACCAACACATCTTTATAGTGTCTTTTTAATTGTCATTACTGAAATAACTTTTTAATTTAAAATTTTCTTGTTCTTTACGTAACAGGAAAATAAGTAGAGAGTTAGCTACTGACACCTCCCTGTGGGAAAAAATCTACAAAACAAAAACACAGTGGATAAGAAAATTAATGACTGTCACCTGACCCTGACAAGAAAATGTTGTCATTTTGTTTTTTTTTCTTTAAGTTGTAAACACAATGACTAGATGTGTCAAGCAGGTTGCAACATTAATAACATTTGTAAGTGTGTGATGTGCGGCAAACATCTGATTATGGTTCACTTCATTTAAAGCGAGGCCTTTGCAGAGGGCGTATTAATGTTTGGTGTCTGTTGCTTGGAATGCATTCTGTTTGTCACAACCTGAAGACTCAGAGGACCAAGAGAGAGCATTCTAATTAACCCTGGGTTCGTTGCAGCAGTGCAGAACTGTTTTGTGTTCTGTTTTTCTTTTTTTTCCTTTTTGTAACTAATAATGCATGTAACTAGAATTTTGAAACCACAAACAGGGTTTCTCTGTGTGAAAGCTCTGCTAGTTTACCACCAAAGACTCTTATACTGCTATTCTAACTTGCTTTATACAATTTGTGTCATTGGTGTTTCTTGAATTAGGTGAGGTATCAGGACATTTTGAGGGCTAGGCTGTCACAGTTAAGGAATTCTATATGGCTTGTATGTCTCTAATGTGACATAGAGAAATATACATTTATAATTCACTAATTATTGGTTTAAGGACAGTGACAACCTTCGAAAATATATTTTAAGGAAGATAATCTCTTCAATAGGAATAAATATTAAACTACTGTGGAAGGAACTCAAGGTAGAACAAGTGAATGACTTCTCTAAATAAAATTTACTTATTGCTTCTGAGTATTTTCCTGAGAAGTGGGTGAAAGGAAGTTAGATGAGTTAATGACGTAAATGGTATAATGTGGTATCTGACACTTCAGATTGCTTCTCTATAGGCTTTTGTGTAGTTTGATGAAATGAGGAGTCTGGACGTATGTCAGAAAGAAGGAAATACTTCTCTATCCCAACTCCAGCTGCCATTTAATTTAGGCATATCAGACTCACTTAGCTTCTTCTAGTCAAACCAGCCAGCCCTGCTCTATAAACCATTCTGAAGAGTCTGATGAGCTTTCTCTTAGGTGAAACCTTAGGGGAAAACACACACACACACACACACTCTTCATGATTCTTCTACAGAAAGCTACTCTGAATCTTTTGATGACTTCTCTTTTTTAAGTACCCTTTCCTTGCATGTTCCCATAATTCTTATAACTGTTTGGATTGAGTATGTCCAGTCATTTTATACCATGGCTGTTTTTCTATAAAGCGAGTGAATGTTCCTTTCACAAAAATATTTTATGATGAAGACCACTTAAACTTATCTTTTCTCCTTGGGGGTAAGGGGAAGTAAAGGAAACTATACTCAAAGCTACTTTGAATGGCCCACTTTATTTTTTTTGCATTTTCCTGGAATATTTGAACAGTTCACATTCTGATTCAATCATCTTACTGAATATGCTATGAGGGAAAATTCTAGGACGCGTGTGATGGATGATTTGGTTATTTGCATATTATAAATGAGAAAGCGGAGCTGGTGTTTGTGTTAGTTTAACTGTGTGTTAACTCTACCAAACTAAGGAATGCCCAGATAGCTAGTAAAACATTATTCCTGGATGTGTCTAGTCTCAGGAAGAGATTAACGTTTGAATTTGTAGACCTAGTCTACTGAGCGCTTGAATAAAACAAAACAGTGGAGGAAGTACAAGTTTACTCCATTGTGCTGAGATGCCCATTTTCTTCTCTCAAACATGGGTACTTATGCTTCTTGGGCCTTCTGACTCTGACCAGGACTTAGACCATTGGCCCCAAGTTCTTGGGCCTTTGGACTTGAATTGACAGCAGTGGTATCCCTGGTTCTGAGGTTTTCAGACATGACTGCCTCTTCAGCTTGCAGATGGCAGATTGTGAGAATGCTTAGTTTCCATACTCCTGTGAACCAATCCCTGTAATAAAGTTCCTGTTAGCTATAACTATGTATTTATATCTATGTCTAATATTGGTTCTCTTTCTCTGGAGAATCCTTACCAAAACAATGTTAAATCCAAGATTGATTTTTAAAAAGAAGAAAATATTAACACAAGACTCGTAGTTAAAACCTTCATTTATTATTTTTTACATTTATTTATTTGCTTATTTACTTATTTTTGTTTTTCTACAAAATTGCTTCCTGAATATGAGCTAAGCCATGTAAACCCTGAGCCTAATATACTCATCTGTAAATGAAGGAGTTGTCCAAAATGAACCCCAGTGTCCTTTTCAACTCTGAAAATCTGGGTTTTATTCTCTTTCTCAGTAAATTTTGATTTTTAGGAATAAGTATTTTCTGTCTCCCCTCATTGTGTGTGTGTGTGTGTGTGTGTGTGTGTGTGTGTGTGACTGTGACTTTTATTCTTACAGAATCTAAAACTGACCCTATTAAGGAAGTAAGAGAGTTGTAGTTGCACAGATCAAATGAATATTCTAGGATTCATTTTTCTGTAGATCCAAACATTGGCTATAGTGAGTTTCTTTCTCAAACTTTTGATTAAATTGCCTCAACATCTCCACTGTCATACTTTCCTTACCTTGTCAAATCAGAACAGCTCCTGAGTCTGCATATTCTAGAAGGGCAGCTTAACTACCAGAATTCCTAATGTTAAATGATGTGTGATAACAGGAAGCTTTTCCTTTTGGTCCCGCCTCTCTGAATTCTCTCTTTTTTTTTGTGGGGGGGGGGGTTGGTGAGAGAGAGAAGTTGGAGAGGGGAGAGAGGAGAGAGAGAAAGAGAGAATCTTAAGTAGGCTCTAGGCCAGCGCAGAGCTCCATGTGGGGCTGGATGTCTCATGACTGAGCCAAAATCGGGAGTGGGATGCTTAACCGACTGAGCTACCCAGGTGCTCCCAAATTAATTTTTAAAAATACTTTTATATTGTTTTTATCTTTGGCTGAGATGCTAGCCCAGGTAAAGTTTCTGCTAGGCTAAAGATACATTTTTAGTTTTGTTTTTTTTTTTTTTTTAATTGACAAGATAGCTCTAATACAAAATAATTCTGGAAAAGGAGTACTTTTTTTCTGCCTTAACCTTGATAAACTTTGTGGTTTTAAAAATTATTTTTATTTATTATTTAGCACTTTCCTGGTTGATTTTTAGTTTTAACAAAGAGGAAAATGTTATTCTTAACAAACGTAAATATGACAGTCATGAATTTCAGTCCTTTCTGACTATTGCAATTTTCCATATATTTCTGAAAAATATTTAGGACACCACGAAAAGGTCAAAAACAGTTGTCATATTTACTTATCTGTTTGCCAATAAATATATTTTTAAAGTTTTTATTTAAATTCAAGTTAGTTCAGGGGCGCCTGGGTGGCTCGGTCGGTTAAGCGTCCGACTTCGGCTCAGGTCACGATCTCACGGTCCGTGAGTTCAAGCCCAGCGTTGGGCTGTGTGCTGACAGCTCAGAGCCTGGAGCCTGTTTCAGATTCTGTGTCTCCCTCTCTCTCTGCCCCTCCCCTGTTCATGCTCTGTCTCTCTCTGTCTCAAAAATAAATTAAAAGAAGTTAAAAAAAAAATAAAAATAAATTCAAGTTAGTTCACATACAGTGTAATGTCAGTTTCAGGTATACAACACAGTGATTCATCTGTTTGCCAATATTTATTGATATCCTGTTGTGCCAGGTTTTCTAAGTGATGGAAACGTGTCCACTTTCTTTTTCTTATCCATTAATAATGTGTGGTAAGGGCCTATTTAGAATATATTTTGATCCATTCTTATTTTCAAGTCTCTGTGTCAACTCTGAACTGTGTTTTTAATGATACATAAAGTATATCTAATGTCTAGAAATGGCTTCCTAGGAAATAAAAACATATTGTCACTTAAACAAAAATGCCAAGCTATCACTGTATTTTTGTGTCTATGTAGTTTGAAAAATCAACACTAAATAGCTCTATGTGAAAGGGGTCTATTGATATTCTGAAAACTAGGCTGCCTTGGGTTGTGCTTTTCTAATTGCTTCTCATTGATTATCCCATACTTGTCATGGTTGAAATTGTTAGATAAACACTTTCTATCAATACAAACAGAAGATTTTGATTTGTTTTCTTTTGGTTTAATGAGTCAAAAATGAGTATTTATGTTACATAGACCTAAAATGGAGATCTACATTCATTTAACAGTTTGTGCAGTGTAGATGATTTATATTATTGGATTATGAAGTGGAGGAAGGAAAGGTAATAGTGAAAGGAATTTTACTGATGTGTTCAGGACTGGAAAACCCAAATCTCTGTTGCCTAGGGTCTGTCTTCTCAGGAAGACAAAAGTCACTCCAATCATTGTATCACAAGATAATGGCTACACAGTTTCATGGTGATTGATTTAGAAATCTCCCTGTCTTCCTCTCTCTAGCTTCATTCAGTCAGCCCTGCAGGGTCCCTAAGAATGATCAGCAGCAGCTTAGAGGCTCTGGCTCTTTAGAACTCGTGGCATCAGCTCTGTGGGATCCTCCTTTGATATCCTGTAACTTTACCTCTTTGTCTTTTGTTTCCCCAAAACTTGGGATGGTGGCTGCTTTTTGATGTTATTTTATCTGGGTTAACTCAGTATTAACTTAAGAGGAAAACCTTCCATATCAAGGAGGTTGGACAATCAAAAAGTCAACTGCTAAAAAGCTTTTTAAGCTCTCTATCTGGAGCAGCTGTACTTTGTTTGGGACTCTGTGCAGCTGATTTTGAAAGCTACAAGGACAAAAATGCTTCAAAATGGAAGAGTGGTGTCCTTATGTATCTCATGGCCTTACCACTAATTTCCTACTATCTAAATAACATTTGACTTTGTTTTGTAAGAACCAAATGTATTTGCTGTTTATTTTTTATAATATTACATGAATATCTCTTGACACAAATGAACTCTTTAAAGCCTTTAAATTAATCCCAGTTTTATATCTTGCAGAAACTCCTAGAGCTGTGGAATGACAAAGATGCAATTATCTACATCCTAAGATGTTACCATCCAACAAAGAGGATTATTTTTTACTTTTGGCATGAAGTTGGGGTAGAGGGTGATCACCTAATTCAATCAGCAATTCTACTGATTTGAACTGAGTTTTAATCTTTCTAAGGACAAATCTACAGGTTAATTTCTAATTTATCCTTACTCTTAATTGTTAAAGCTCAAACTGCAAGCTTTCAGTATTTATTAGTGACCCATCTCTGTAGTGTCTGTGAATGACAAATTTGGTCTTTGCCTGTATTAATAATAACAAGAGGTCTATTAACCTTCTCAGCTTTTTAACCACCCTTCTTATTCAAGCTCTTTTACTTGGCTTCTCAGCCTCTTAGTCACCAGCTGCAAATAGGTGAAAAGATATCTCAAATAATGTACTCACCTCTATATTTCCCTTTTCTTGATTTTGGGCCCTTAGGTCCTTGATGTCAGGTTGGCTCTCTGAGGTCATTGAATCAATTTTGTTTATTTAGTTGAAGATTTTATCCACTTTTTTTAGTTTCCTGTTTCAGCAGGACAATTGGTCTGTTAGCTTATTTCACCATTACTATAAACAGAAATCCCATTTATTGAATTAAGCAAAAGAGCAATCATAAATCCATCAAGGTACCTGGCCAGTCACACTGCTATTTGATCCCTAAAAAGAACAAAGTGATGAGAACAAAAATCATGGAGAGTCAGAAAAAACAGACTTGAATAAAACTTTCACTTAATTTTAATTAACTCACATTTTTCACTTTTAACAGGGTAATAAGGATCTCTACAAATCAAAAGAAGAGTATGGGAAAACAATTTGTTCATTGTTACATGTCATGTAAATAACAGTTGTATATAATTATTACCATGTTTTTCCAAAAAGTAATTCCTTGTGATATAGACTACTTGTGAGAAGAGTTTGGGGATTGAGAGAAGTAGAGAAAAGAGTTATATGATTATAAAATGAAAAAAAACTTGAATAGATGCTCTTCATCTTGCTAAAAAATATTTCTAATATAAAATCAAAAGAATAAGCTATGTCCTGGACAAATCAATACCTTTTAGGTTTGGGTCAATTAATGTAAATTTAATTAGACCTTCTCATATATGATCCAAATTAAGTAACCCAAAGTTTACAATGAAAGCTTATACCTTTTTACGGATAGTTTTTGAGTATTAAAATGGTATCCATTGGCCAAGCTATATTCTAAACCCTTCTTTTATTCTTAATTTGGTACAACCACCCTGTAACACAGTTACTATGTTTATTTCCATTTTATATATGAGAAAATCAAGGTATGTAAGTTAAGCAAGTTGTCTAATATTTGTAAGTAGTACAGTCAAGATTTGAATCCTAAGTCAAGAGTCTACATTTCTTTTTTTTTAATGTTTGTTTTTGAGACAGCGTGTGCACGTGGAGGAGGGGCAGAGAGAGAGAGGGAGACAGAGAATCTGAAGCAGGCTAAGGAATGTGAGGGCAAAGCCTGATGTGGGGCTAGAATTCACAACTGTGACCTCGTGACCTGAGCCGAAGTCCATGTACTCAATCGAGTGAGCCACCCAGGTGCCCAAGAGTCTACATTCTTAACCATCATTCTATATTACCCTTGTGTCAAATGACTTAGAAAAAAAATACAGAATAAAAGTGACATTTAAATAGAGATGGTAGAATTTACGCATTTAAATTATCAAGGAGAGACAGTTGCTATAATATATACAACAATTGTTGGGATTTTTGGTTTTCATTCAGTTAATGTTAAGATAAACTGATATGAATTGCTGATTAGTTTAAATAAGGGTTCATTAAAATATATATAACATATTAACAAGAATAATCCTTTATTTAACAGAGAAAGGTACAAAACAGTTTTTCTTTTAAAAATTATCTAACAAAGGGGCACCTGGGTGGCTCGGTTGGTTGAGCGACTGACTTTAGCTCAGGTCATGATCTTGTGGTTTGTTAGTTTGAGCCCCGCATTGGGCTCTGTGCTGACAGCTCAGAGCCTGGAGCCTGCTTTGGATTCTGTGTCTCTCACTCTCTCTGCCCCTCCCCTGCTCATGCGCGCGCGCTCTCTCTCTCTCTCTCTCTCTCTCTCTCTCTCTTTCTCTCTTTCTTTCTTTCTCTCTCTCTCTCTCTTTCAATAATAAATAAACGTTAATTTTTTTTAATTATCTAACAAGGAAAAGAAGGAAACTACATAAATAATTATTCTTCAAAGTGTAGTTTAAGATTATACGGTTTAATTTAGAATTTATTCTGATGGTGTTACAAAAATTAGGAGATATTGCTAAATTTCTGTTGATTTGGCATGACACAAAAGATGAATTATTTTATATCCTAGAAAGACTGTCATAACTTGTGGATAAGATTGGATTCTGAATGCGGGTCCCATTATATATCAACCACTACACTAGTTTTCATAGATACTGTATAGATATAGTAAACCTCTTACATAAGTTATTTATAATTATAAAATTTTGTGAACTGAATTATGCTACAAATTAGTAGTAATTTAGCTTTTATGTACCTAAACATTTATTTATAGATTATGAATTATATGCCAGCATAAAAGTTGTCACTAGTAGTAGTTAATCAAGGTATTTGTTGATTTGCTTATGTTGTATAAAAGAAGCTGTCCTTTCTCCTCTCTAAAACCATCACAATCTGGTAATTTTTTTTTTTTACCAAATATGGAATAGCTTCCTTAGTAACTATCATTAATCAGGTTATCGATCTCTGCTTTTTTGATTCAGGTTAATCTCTTATAATAGAAAACAAATTCCCTTAAACTCAAAATTCTTTCAACATTTAAATAGTACTTAATAGTATTTAAAGAATAAGTTATAGTGATAGGGATAACCATAAGGTCTCTTATATCCTTTAAAACCATGAACTCTAAAGCCAGGAGATTTTTAAAAATACAGATTTCCAAGTTTCATACCATGGGCTTTTATCCACTAGGTATATGGCTAGGTATACCATAACCATACAGCTTTGGAACCACTCCTTTTTGAGGTACCATAGCATAATCAAGCTTTGGAATACATAAGACACCTAGGTTCAACCCAAGTTCTGTTGTGTCCTACCTGTGTAATGTTGGGCAACATATTGAACTTTTCTATGTCTGTTTGCCTCAATCTTTTAAAATGCAGCTAAACATAACTATCCTTATGGTACGCAGTAAGGACTATGAAGAGCAATGTATATTAAGCATCCAGCACAAACAATAAGTAATTGACTCAATAAAGAAAAGCCATTATTGCTCTGAGGTGATTTCCCCTCAATAAAGACTTCCCCTACAATAAGAATGACATTAATCCACTTCTTGTTCTAGAAATTTCACTTGAGAATATCCATGAACATGCAACTTCAGGTAATCTGTAGGAAAAATAGTAGTGCATTTGTTGAAGGTGAAATAATGAAGCAACATCAAATGGTTCTAAACAAGGATACACAATGAATCAGGAAGACGGAGATTAAATACACTCTGGAGTCAAATCCTTGCCTTTATCTTGATTCTACAAAGTACTATAATCTAAATCTGCCCTCCCCCCCCCCTTTTTTTTTTTCAAGTTTAAGGAATACATCTTTCTGGCACTGAAAAAAAAAAGAGTCTGAATAGAAATAGTGCAGTGTGGTCCTGATGTCCATTCTCTGGCACATCCTGATGAAGTATTGAAACACAAACAGATAATTAGTTTACTGAATGCTTCTGTAGGAGACTGTATTCTGCACTGGTAGTTGGAAGTAGAGAACGGTGTGGAGGCAAATTTGTTGAAACTAAGAATATAAGATGAATGGAAGAGTTATTAGTCACCATACTACCAACTGTCCTTACATTTAATGCTATGGATAGTCTCAAGTACAGTGACAATACCTGTCTAAGGATGTGCTTAGGCTGTCTGGTATAAATCAGTGCATGTCACCATTGGAAAGATGTTTCGAATGCTTGCTTTCTTTGGTTTTCTTTTCAGATGATGCTAAACCAGTTGGACTTTATTTAAATGTAAATTAAGCTTGCAAATCTTAAACATCATTCTGTCTAGATTTCATGTTACTATCTATAGCTTTGTTCATTTTTGGAGTTCAAATGTTATGGTTTTATTGAGATATTTGCAAAAGGTCATGGTCTGGGAATCCTGTATGATCTTAGATTGAATACATTTATATTAGTAACATGCCAAAAATAATGGTTGTGAGTGATCTCTGAATGTCACTGAGATACCATGTCTTCCTTCCTCCCTCTTGCTTTCACCTTTCCTACCAGTGTAGTCTGACAGGTAGATGTGTTGCCTGTAAGTACCATGGGGCTATTACAAGGAATCCTCTCAAAAATGGTCATTGGTTTTGAACAGCTATACTGGAATTCCAGCTGGCTTTAACTTATTCTGAGGCAGTAATAGTGAATCTAAATACCTAAAAGAGCTTGCTTATTTTCTTGGAAGGATTGTAGAATGGGTTTTTAGTTTTAAAAATATGTGTTTTTTTATATACAATGGAATACTACTTGACAATGAGAAAGAATGAAATCTAGCCATTTGTAGCAACATGGATAGAACTGGAGAGTATTATGCTAACTGATATAAGTCAGGCAGAGAAAGATACCATATGTTTTCACTCATATGTGGACCCTGAGACTTTAACAGAAGCCCATGGGGGAGGAGAAGGGGGGAACAAGTTACAGAGAGGGAAGGAGACAAACCATAAGAGACTCTTAAATACTGAGAACAAACTGAGGGTTGATGTGGGGTGGGGGAGAGGGGAAAGTGGGTAATGGGCATTGAGAAGGGCACCTGTTGGGATGAGCACTGGGTGTTGTATGGAAACCAATTTGACAATAAATTATATCTATATATACATATATATGTGTATATATATATTCTGATTAAAGTTCTGATTAAAAAATATTTTAATACTTTTAAAAAAATAGTAGTTTTAATTCATGCACTAGGATAATCAGAGTACCTGAACTAGACCATCTCAGCCCTTTTATTATTAAGGTGACTATATGGCATTTGCAGTTTGTTAGTACATTTATCTATTTCTTCTAGTGTTCCTCACCTGGTAAGTACTAGAAATATCTAATCTTTCAAAACAACCAGATAACTTTACCTTTTACCAATATTATCCAGCATCATGTGGATTAGATGATGGCACTACCACACTGTCTCGTTCTTAACTGGCAAATACGTAGAGAAAAAGCATTTCTAGCAGCACTGACAAAGTCTTTCCTTAGATACTGGACCTCTCAGTGACCCTTCAACTCCATGGCCAGAAGACCTGGAGAAAATTCCAAGTAGCTTGTCATTAAGCATAAATTGAATTCACCAGTGTGTCCTAGGAAAAAGAAAATTCCTCTACTCTCCTAGGTTCTCTTTGGTGGTGGTGGTGGACACTGCAAATTATACTCACAAAACTAGTTAGCAAGGGAAAAGTAGATTTAATCACATTGACACACACATAAAGAAATGTGACTCAAAGGGCAGTTAGAATATGGGGCTTATATGCCATCTAATAGGCGAAGGTAAGAGGACATAAGGCACTTAAGAGAATGGATGGGCGATAGGATAGTTTTGAGACCACATCTGTTTCAATATGGTGCCAGCTTCTCATCTCAGAGGATTAGAGCTATTCTCCAAAGGAGTTTATGAGGAGTTCTGAGTTCTCTTAGGCAGGTAAGGGATTTCAGAGACTCAAAAGCCTTCCACTCAAAATAACTTTTATGCACAGTGGCATGTTCTGGACCCTTTCAAGTGTTATGGGTTGAATTATATCTCCCAAAAAGGTAGGTTTAAGTCTTCACCCTGCTACCTGTGAATGTGATGTTATCTGTGAATAGGGGTTTTGTGTATATGATAAAGTTAAGTTCTTTAGTGTGGGCCCTAATCCAGTATTCTTAGTATTCTTTTAAGAAGAGAAAAACACCATATGAAGGTACAGACACACAGGGAAAACACCATGTGATAACAAAGGCAGATATTGGAGTAATAATAGTTACAAACCAAGGAATGCCAAGGATTGATAGCCATCACTAGAACATAAGACATAAGAGAGACTTTTCCCTACAGGTTTCAGAGGAAGAATGGTTCTGCTGTGTTGACTTGGGGCCTCTAGACTCAAGAATTGTGAATCCATGAATTTATGTTGTCTTAAGTCACCCAGTTTGCGATACTTTGTTATGGCAGGTCTGGGAAACTAATACAACCAGGTATACAGAACCTAGAAGTGGTCTCTTTTTTACCACAGCATGTTTAATAATTTTAAAAGTTACATAAGCCCACCCTATAGCTTTGCATAATCTCTCTCTCTCTCTCTCTCTCTCTCTCTCTCTCTCTCTCTCACACACACACACACACACACACACACACACACACACGCATGTTAAACTTGAAAAGCAGGTTTGATGAGTCTAATAGACCAAGGGAAAGACTGAAATTCTTAAGAAAAGTTCACGCAAAAGTTAGCCCAATTTGAGGCGTTTTTATGAGCACAGTAAATCATTTACCTGATTCATAAATGTATGCTATAATGTATTCATAAACAAATGATAAATTGTTCAAAAGGGAGAAAGTCCTAGATTATACATTCATCTCTGCATCTTATTATTACCACATATAAATCAATTCAAGATTCAAGTGTTTAGAAGCACCATAAACAGTGGCATACTAAAATACATGAGGGTATGACGAGTGATACATTTTTCTGCAGGTGGTTATTAAATTCTTCCTATGTGAAAGACACACTTTATTTTTTAATTTAAATTCAAGTTAACATACAGTGTAGGCTTGGCTTCAGGAGAGTAGAAACCAGTGATTCAGCTCTTACATAGGATACCTAATACTCATTCCAACAAGTGCATCCCTTAATGTCCATCACCCATTTAAGCCACCTCCCCACTCATCTCCCCTCCAGCAACTCTCAGTTCTCTGTATTTAAGAGTCTTCTACAATTTGCCTCGCTGTTTTTATCTTATTTTCCCTTCTCTTCTGCTATGTTCATCTATTGAGTTTCTCAAATTCCACTTGAGTGAAATCATATGATATCTGAAGGACATATTTCAGATTAATAAATATGGAAAATGTGTGGTTTTCAAGAAGTATAAATGAACAGGACCGAAGATAGTAAGAAAAGAGCTTGCACATATGGGTGAAAAAGGAAAGGTGTATACAAGAAATAGAAATTGGCTCCAATTTAATAAACATAGGGTTTATGAACAGAAGAGTGAGAAATAAGGTTAGGGTAAATTGGAGAAGGATCATGGGAGACTGAATAGCTATTGATAATACCTAACATTAATTGAATATTTACCATTAACCCTATACTTGCTTTGCATGTACCAGTTATTTGATCATCAAAGTAGCACTATGGAGTATATACTAATATTGCAACTATGTAGATCAGGATATGGAGGCGCAAAAATGCTAGACAATTTGCCTAAGGGTAATACTCTGGACTCCAAAGGACTTGAATCTAGCCAATCTCTGCACAGAGGTCTTAATTATTGTACGTTATAGGCATTCTAAAAGGATGGCAAATTGAGAACTAAATAATCTGACATTTTTTGTATGTAATGATGTATAATAGCTAATTATAGATGAATATATAAAGAAAATGTGATAGGGACGTCTGGGTGGCTCAGTTGGTTAAGCATTCAACTTTGGCTCAGGTCATGATCTCACAGTTCGTGAGGTCAAGCCTCACATCGGGCTCTGTGCTGACAGCTTAGAGCCTGGAGCCTGCTTCGGATTCTGTGTCTCTCTCTTCTCTCTTCCACTCCCTCATGCTCTGTCTCTCTCAAGAATAATATTTAAAAATTTAAAAAGAAAATGATACATGTACACAATAGAATATTACTCAACAATTACAAAGAACGAAGTCTTGCCATTTGTGACAACATGGAGCTAGAGGGCGTTATGCTAAGTAAAGTAAGTCAGGTAAATTCTGTATTATTGCACCTATATATGGAATGTAAAAACAAGTCATGGTGATGTAATGTACAGCATGGTCACTAAAGTTAAAAATACCACATTGTATATTTGAAACTTGCTAAGAGTAAACTTAAAGGTTCTTATCACAAGAAAAGACGACTGTTTTGTAACTTTGTGTGGTGATGGATATTAACCAGACTTAACTGTGGTGATCATTTTGGAATGTATACACACACATATATGCATAAGCATATATATATATATATATATACACACACATATATACATATGCACATGTATATATACATATGCACACATATATACATGTGCACATGTATATTTACACACACACATATATGTATGCACATGTATATACACACATATACATATGCACATATACACATACACATGCACATATATACATATATATGTATGCACATATATACATACATACACATATATACATATGTGCATGTATATATACACACATGTACGTATGCACATGTATATTATACATACACATACATACACATGTATATACATATGTACACATACTTATGCATATCAAATTTTTATGTTGTGTATCTGAAACTGTTATATTTAAATTATACCTAATGTAACATTATATTTTTATATTCTATCTTAATACAGAAAAGCACCATTGATAGAAAAAAAAGCTAATTATAACGGAGTACTTACTATGTGGTAAGTGCACCCTGATAATCACTTTGCATGCATCATTTAATTTAATCATCACATAGCCCTGCAAGTCAGGGCATTGAGGATTTTAGAGCTAAAATAGTGACATTTACCAAAACATGAAAGTAATGCCTTGGGGAAAATATCTGGCATATTGTATACTGAATCAATGTGAAAAAGTAAGAGAAGTGAGAAAACCATTTATGACACTGTTTTAATGATACAGGCAAGAGAAATGAGGGTCTAAATTTTGGGTAATGAAAGTGGGAGAAGATAAACGAATATGAAACATTGTAGAAATAGCATAGATATTATATGGCAACTAATCATCGTAAGAGGGAAGAGATGGTGAAAATCATTGATGAAGCTTAGATTGAGAACCTGGGTAAAAGAACAGTGGTGCCAGTGAGACCATAGGGGACATAGAGGGAACTAGAAGAAAGGGTGAAGATGTTCTGTCATGCACACATTAATGAAGTCGATGGAGCTGTTCAGTGGGAATAGTTTAGGCATTGAGAAGCATTGGCAAGAGCTCAGAGAATCTTCAAGATTGGGAAGATAATCTTAGGAGTTATCTGCATAGAAAGCAAAACTAAGATTGGAGTCAGAACTAACACAGGACAGAGATGGGGTGGAGAGAGAGAGGCTCTAAGGGATTGCTACCAGCTCCTTAAGTAGAGGAGTCTTCTCATTCAACTTCCTCTTCTTGTTCTTCTGCCTTTTTCCTCCCCATTAACACCCCCCTTCTGATCCTAGTATCTTGGTATATAGCTAGATGATCAAAGAATGAAAGGACGGTGGAATGAAAGAATGAATGAATAAGGGAGAGCTGTAAAATACTTATAAAATTATGTAAAACTAAAGTCAGAAAAAGAGAAATTGAAAAATAGCGAGAAAGGAATTTAAAATATGATTTAGCCTATAAATTATTGTGCTATATAGATCTTAATTACAGGTGTAAGTTTCCTTCCACAAAGTTATGCATAAATATTTCTTATAAATTTGATCTCATAAATCAAATGTATTAGAAGACTTTCTTAATAGTAGGAATATTGTCATTATCCCTAGAATAAATTGAAAATGCATCCCACGTTAATATTTTGAATACATTTACATCATATAATATTATAGTATAGTTTCACTTGTTCAGAAATTATTCCTCTTCCTAGGAGAAAGTTGATTTTCTCTTGTAGCATATTTAATAACTCTCGGTATATATATATAAAAAGAGAATTCCTTCTGTGAACCCATGTCCCTATTTCTTGAGTTTCTTTTTTTTTTTTTTAATATTTGTTTATTTTGAGAGAGAGAATGAACGAACAGGGGAGAGTCAGAGAGAGAATCCCGAATCCCAAACAGTCTCTGCCTGTCATCAGAGCCCAACAGGGGGCTTGAACTCCTGAACCGTGAGCTCATGACCTGAACCAAAATCAAGAGTCAGAAGGTTAACCAACTGAACCACCCCGGCACCCCTTGAGTTTTTTGATAAAAGAGAAAATTTATCAAAGTAAAATGTAAGGCCTAAAAGCTTATATTTTATAATATATATAATTTATTCTCATAGTCACATGTATTTGAATATATCTTATATGTTTTTTTTTTTTTTTTTTTTTTGTTTTGTTTTGTTTTTTTTTTTTTGGGACAGAGAGAGACAGAGCATGAACGGGGGAGGGTCAGAGAGAGAGGGAGACACAGAATCAGAAACAGGCTCCAGGCTCTGAGCCATCAGCCCAGAGCCTGACGCGGGGCTCGAACTCACGGACCGCGAGATCGTGACCTGGCTGAAGTCGGACGCTTAACCGACTGCGCCACCCAGGCGCCCCTATCTTATATGTTTTATAGCTGTATATAATTTATGTATTTGTCATTTCTCATGTGTATCAATGCACATGTATACAAAAACCTTTATATATACTATGCCTCATATATGTATATAAATAACAATCTGTCATCTTCTACATAATATACACATCTCTTCTAACATTTTATTTTTCTAATATATAATTTGCTCTACCATGTATCCATTTTGATGCTTTCTATGCGAGTTCCTCCAAACTAAAATCTCACACCTTTATGAAAGCTGAATCTCTCAGATTTTTCTGAGTATTGAGTACTGACTTGTGTTTCAACATAATCATACTGTCGCCAAGGCCTTTTTCTATATTCAGTTTATAAACCACTGTAGGTAGTTTATCACATTCCATGTGCAATATTTTCTTTCTTCCCAGGCTGCAAATGTGATCCCACAAGTTACAGGTGCATCTGTACAATCTGACTGTTAGGATGTCTTTTATGGGAAGTAGGCAAAGTCTGCCAAGACAACACTATTCTGTGTTCTTTTTCACTCTTAGAAATAAAGTGATTTTTTACTTTGTTTTAAATACACATTCCCTGGCAAAAGGATAATACAAGTGGAAGTTTTCAAGGGTACTGTAGGTATTCTTAGAGTTGCAGAGTTCTTAGGATGAGAAGAAAGAAAATAGATCTCTTCATGAAGTTACTTATTTTACTGAAGGGGAAACTGAGTCTCAGAAAGAGTAAATGACTTTCCAAATCTTCACAGTCATCCAAAGATGGCTAAATTCGGACTAAAATTGAATTTTATTATTTCTCATTTGCTTTGTTGCCTCAGTGACACACATATTGAATCCTATTTTCCAATTACCCTTAACTTACATGAGTTTCATTTTACTGAAAGAAAAAAATAGTCTAATAAGAAAACTTACCCTTTTTCCTTTGTATTTTGAGTTCACACTTACAAATGGTTCTAGATGGTGTATGAACATAAATCAGAGCATCAGATTTTCTTAGCTCCTCCCTCTTTCATCCAGTGTGCTTACTTTCCTGGCAGCTGAGTCTCGATGCCCTTTCTATCCTTCTCACATGCAGGATACTTAACCAAAGTCAAGATAATAGAGATGGTGGTAATTTTATACATGCCTATCTGTTATAAAAGCAGCTCTGCAGGTGTTAGTCTCTATTTTACTTTGTAATTCTTGTATTTCTGTGGAAGTTACACTGTTCCTTCTTTTCAGCTTGTGTGATGCTCTTTTTCTCTTGGTAACACTGAATTCTTTATAATGGACTGTGTTAAGTTTGTACACAGACAAAAGTTACAATCTGTGAGCAAGCATCATTCTCATTCTGTAACTTGTTTTATTTTAAAATGTTAGTTGAAGAAATTCTAAGTGAACCATCATTTTTAAGCCAATATTTTTTTTTTTTTGCTAAGATATTGAAGGATACAGAAGCAGTTCCTGCTTTGATGGAGCTCATGATCCAGTATAGCAGATAAAAATTTGACTCAGTTTTAAAATAAGTAAACAATGACATATAGCACAAAATGCAATGGGAGGTAGAGAAAGGCCAAATAATGATAAAAAATGAATAAAAAAGAGATTGTTCAAACAATCGTTTTACCCAAGAGAAAATCCGTCTTGAAATGCCCAATACATAGCAGAGGTTTGCAGTTTTCAGTCTGGGTTTCTCTTCTAAATCAAAGAACACAGGAAATGCTTGAGTGACTTCCCTCAGTTCTCCCAGAGGTGGTATGTGACTAGTACTATTCTAGACTCAGAGGAGAAATGGTAATTCATTGCTTATCATGGATGTCTTAGGACATTGGGGTTTAATTCTTTCATGGATTCTTAGGCAACTCAAGTATCTCTCTAGAAAGGCCAGAGTATTTAATCATGTTGGGATTGGTCTTTAAAGGGAGATGGCTCAGTTGTCCTAATTTTCTGTGTGAAGAGCAGCTCAGAGGAAGCCATGTGGATCAAAAAGGGAGAGTTTGGTGGAGATGAGAGAGTAAGTTTTCTTACATTTACAAACAATTCGGTCTGACAAAAAGAAAAGTATGAAAATGAAATCCTAGATACTGGCAGTCTTGAGTATAAACCTAAAGAGTCTGTACATATATTAAGACAATGCAATCATCATGTTCTGTCACATCCTCTGCAGTAATTTGACTCTTAAGTTGAAATACGTTTCCAGAACACAAATTAGAATTGGCCCCACACAGTGTGATTTCTAGTGCCCATTTCAAGAACAGCAAGAATTTAGCATTTGTTGCAATCTGTTGAAGCCAAGCCCATTGAACAATTCATTACCCTGCCAACCAAGTTGCCCAGTAGCCTGTGTTTAGGTGAATTAAAAAGAACCACGTGATGACTGTTGACTTTTAGCAACAGATCTGTCTGCTCTAGGGGCTTTGACTCTATACCTGGCAGAAGGTTAGAGCCAATTCTTTTTCTTGTAGTTCACTTGTGCTCTCTTCAGAGCTTCCCTGAAGGGCTTTTCTATGCATAGCTCCCATATCTTGAGTATGGACTGTCTTCTGGTAACCCCTGCATCTCTGGTTTCCTGACTGCCTTTCTCCACAGACTCTCTCTGTTGGAGTCCCATCCCTGTCTTCTTGAGCTGGAATAAGCTCACTTTCCCAAATTATCCACATCTCATCCATGGGAAACATTCATGCATTCTTGGCTCTGATAAATTCTTAGAGTTCAGACTGAGCCCAATGCAATGTCTTTCCTTCAAAATGCAACCTTCTATATCTGGAAACACGAGATGTCTCTCTATATAATCTCACTGAAGGCCCAGCCAACTAAGCTGATGGTCAGCCAAATGTTTCTCTACTCCTCATCTAAGGAGGAGGCATGAGGGAGTGTTACAGCAATGCTTTCTAAAAGAGATCCTCTGCAGAATTGTCTCTTTATAATCTATCTACTCCCAACCGAGACCTCTTTTTATAGTTAACATCTTTCTGCAGAGTTCAAGAGTAACAACACTGGTCTTAGACTTTTTAAAAAATTTCTTCCATGTTAAAAAAAAATTCCTCACTGCTTTTGAAAGCAGTTACTACAAATTATTCTATGGTGAATGTGCATCAGTGACAAAGGAAATTTGCCCAAACAGATTCAGTTTACCATGAACACACAATAAGGGTTATTATGCCAGACATGAGAATTGATTGAATCAATTGTTGTTCATGTTTAACTTAATATCAAGTAAGTTGAAAACGTTAAGGAACTAATGTTAGTGACTAATGAAATGGTCTTGACTACATGAAGTAATGATTGTTTAAATTTATTTGTCCCCCTTCATAGAAATCACATCCCTATTTAAGTGGAATATGTCATTATATAGAATTATTGGGACAGTAGTCCACATTTCCCATTAAAAAAAATCACTGGTGGGAAATCTTCCTTCTCCCTCTTCAGTATAAAACCAACATGAAAACTTGTAACCTCTTTTAGCCAATCAAATGCTCCCATATGAGACTTGCCATTTCCGGTAGTAATAGAGTCACAAGGATATTTAGAAACCGTTTAAGTCTAAGTATATACATGATAGAGTAACTAACGTTCTTGCAAAAGATTTACATGCTTTTTTAGTTAAAAGCTAATTAAGTAAATTTATTTACATTCAGTGCTATTGAATGTAGCTTGCCTCCCTAGGAATAGCAGTGAGCAATGACCCAAACCTGACTGACCATATCACTCTGTTCTCCTGGGTGGGCATGAGGCCCACAGTGGACCAGTGAGTGGTCTCTCCCAGGATTTTTAAACTTAAAGGTGATGGTGAAGAGTTCCTTTCTCTCTGGCTATAAAGATGTCAGCTTTGGGGCCTAGAGTTTCTGGTAGCCAGTCCTACCTCATTGATAAGATGGTCTTTACAAGAGGAATAGAGATGAGATGCCAGGTATTGAGCAGAAATGCCTATAGAGTTTATTACTGGTTGTCTTGCATTTCATCTCTGTAATTCCTTTGGTTTGGTTATATGCACCCATATATTTCCCTGTTAAGCCAGTTTGAAGTGGATTTCTATTGTTTGGCACCTAACCGGCCTGAATAAATTATGGTCCTTCAACTGAATTGCACCTGTCACCCTGTCACTGTGGTTAGCTTTTTTTTTTTTTTTTCTAATGTTTGTTTATTTTTGAAAGAGAGACAGAGTGTGAGTGGGGGAAGAGCAGAGAGAGAGGGAGACACAGAATCCCAAGCAGGCTCCAGGCTCTGAGCTGGCAGCAAAGAGCCTGACATGGGGCTCAAACCCACAAACTGCCAGATCATGACCTGAGTCAAAGTCAGTTGCTTAACCAACTGAGCCACCCAGACACCCCTGTGGTTAGCTTTTAAAGTTATATTGGCAAATTAGAAAATCTGGCATTTAAAAAGTGAATTATATTATAGAAAATGCGAGGTTTCTATAGGATAAATATGAACTGTAGAAATTTAAACACATGCTTGTGCACATGTACATATACATCACTTATTCCAGACAAAATACCACTCTATCTTCTGGGAACACAGCTACAAGGGAGGATCTTGTAATTGTACATAGCAGAGGAATAGAGTGATTAAATTCCAGAATCACATCAGACCTAAGTCCTGGCATTAGGTGTTGTTAGCTAAACTATCTAAAACACAGAAATTTGCTCTTTGTGTGTAATCTTGTGAGGAGCGGATCTCTGCATGCATGGTGCTCAGCAAAGAGCCCTTCTGAAAATATAGTGAACACTAATAAAAATTAGTGACATTGTTAGCATAAGACTGGAAGTTATTTCTCTTTAAGTCTGGTATTTTATGAAGTAACACTCCGGTATTGTAGGTAAGGGTTATTGTCATCTCTGCATATCTTCCAAAAAGATACATTTCAGCTATCATTTTCTCCCTCATCATGATTCATGGCTAAGAAATGAGTTTTAAAAAGTGAATAATAAGCAGAGGATAACCTCGATTAGCTGAAGTTAATGGGGACATAGAAAAACTTTGGTTAATTACAGGCCGTGGGAAACTGATAATAGTTTAAACATGATGGAACAGATAGTAAAACACAATTTTGGATGATGGATTGATTTAATCATAGTTGTTTTGTAATTAAAAATCAATTACTATAAAACAGGATCGGGGTAATGTTGCCTTTACAGATATGGCAATGTTAAAAACAGTGAATTTAAATAGTCTAATAAAACATTTATTCATGACATTCTCTTCCTGATCCATTTATTTCCTTAGGATTGATTACCTCTGAAAGCTTTCCTGACATAGCTTTTGTATGCTGACAAAGGGGAGGTGTGAAGCAAAGCATCTTGATTAGCTACAAATATAGATCAATTCTTCATAGAGTTTGCCAGAATAAAGAGAACTCATTGCAAACGCTTAGAAGATGCCTTCCAAGACCAGCTGCAGTGGAAAGCCTACTCTGCTTTTAATCATGTTCTTATTTTTATTTTTTCTTTTAATTCCAGTATAGTTAGCATACAGTGTTATATTAGTTTCAGATGTACAGTATAATGATTCAACCATTCCATTCATCACCCAGTGCTCAACACAACAAGTGCATTCCTTAATCCCTATCACCTATTTCACTCACCACCCCCCCCCCCCCCCCCCCGCTCTCCTCTGGTAATCATCAGTTTGTTCTCCATGCTTAACATGGCTTGTGTCTCTTTTATTTTCCTTTGCTCATTTGTTTCTTAAATTCCACATATGAGTGAAATCATATGGTATTTGTCTTTCTCTGACTTCACTTAGCATAATATTGTCTAGCTCCATCCATGTCGTTGCAAACGGTAAGATTTCATTCTTTTTTATGGCTGAATCAATCATATTTTAGATTGAATAAATTCTTTTTTAAATTTAATTAAAAAAAATTAATGTTTATTTTTGAGAGACCAAGTAAGTGAGCAGGAGAGGGGCAGAGAGAGAGACACAGAATCCAAAGCAGGCTCCAGGTTCTGAGCTGTCAGCACAGAGCCCAACATGGGACTTGAACCCACAAACCGTGAGACATGACCGTAAGACATAAATTGGACACTTAACCAACCGAGCTACCCAGGCTACTAGATTTAATAAGTTCTTAGCAGAATTTCAGGCCCTATCAAGTAAACTCTTTATAAATTGTTGTGTTGTTTTTTTTTTAATTTTCTTGACACAGTTCAACAAAGAAGAGAGTTATTCCCTTTTTCAAGAAATGTAAGTGAACATGGGGATTTACAGATTTGGGCTCCAACTGAAGCTTCTTGTTATGTGCTTGCTTATTCAGAAGAAAAATGCAAGAACTTAATTTGAGTGCACGTGTGTGTGTGTGTGTGTTTTATGATTAAGTTTATTTTGAATCTTTTTTCTTAGGATAATTTTTTTTTTAAGTTTTTATTTAAATTCCAGTTAACATACAGTATTAGGTTAGTTTCAGGTATACTATAGAGTGATTCAACACTTCCATACAACACAGGTGCTCATCACAAGTGCACTCCTTAATTCCCATCACCTATTTCACCCATCCCCAGCCACCTTCCTTCTGGTAACCATCAGTTTGTTCTCTGTAGTTAAGAGCCTGGTTCTTGGTTTGCCTCTTCCTTTTTCTTCTTTTTCTTTTTCTTTTTTTTTTTCCTTTTTGCTTGTTTGTTCTGCGTCTCAAATTCTACATATGAGTGACATTATATATTTTTTATTTCTAGCAGGGAGGGTGTGTGTGTGTACATCACATCTTTTTTATCCATTTATCAGTCTATGGACACTTGGACTGCTACCTTAATTTTGTTATTGTGGATAATGCTGCTATAATCATTGGGGTGCATGTATCCCTTTGAATTAGTAATGTAATTGCTTGATCATAGGATAGTTCTATTTTTAACTTTTTAAGGAACCTCCACAATGTTTTCCACTGTGGCTTCACTGGTTCACATTCTTACCAACAGTGCAGGTGGGTTCCCTTTTCTCCATATCTTCACCAACATCTGTTACTTTTTGTCGTGTTGATTTTAGCCATTCTGGCAGATTTGAGGCGATATCTCATTGTCATTTTGATTTGTGTTTCCCTAATGATCAGTGATATTGAGCATTTTTTCATGTGTCTGTTGATTGTATGTATGTCTTCTTTGGAAAAATGTCTATTCGTGTCTTCTGCCCATTCTTTAATTGAATTATTTGTCTTTTGAGTGTTGAGTTTTATAAGTTCTTTATATATTTTGGATATTAACCCTTATCTGGTATGCCATTTGTAAGTATCTTCTATTCACTTCAATAAGTGGTCTTTTAGTTTTGTTGATTGATTCCTTCATTGTGCAGAAGTTTTTATTTTGATGTAGTCTCAATTGCTTGTTTTTGCTTTTGTTTCTCCTTGTCTCAGGAGGCCTATCTAGAAGGAATTTGCTGCAGCCCTTGTCAAAGAGGATACTGCCTGTGTTGTCTTCTAGGAATTTTATGGTTTCATGCCTCACATTTAGGTCTTTCATCCATTTTGAGTATATTTTTGTGTAGGTATAAGAACATGGTCCAGTTTTCCCAGCACCATTTGTTGAAGAGATTGTCTTTTTCTCATTGAGTATTCTTTCCTGGGTTTTCTATTCTGTTCCATTGGTCTGTGTCTATTTTTATGCCAGTACCACATTGTTTTGATGACTACAGCTTTGTAATATAACCTTAAATCTGGAATTGTGATGCCTTTCCTTTTCTTTTTCAAGGTTGCTTTTGCTATTTGGGGTCTTTTGTGGTTCCATACAAGTTTTAGGATTGTTTGTTCTAGCTCTCTGAAAAATGCTGGTGGTATTTTGATAGAGATTACATTAAATGTGTAAATTTCTTTGGACAGTATAGACATTTTAACCGTATTTGTTCTTCCAGTCCATGAGCATAGAATGTCTTTCCATTTCTTTGTGTTATCCTCAATTTTTTTCATCAATGTTTTATTGTTTCAGAGTACCAGTCTTTTACCTCTTTGGTTAGGTTTATTATTATTTTTGGTAAAGTTGTAAATGGGATTGATTCCTTAATTTTTCTTTCTACTGTTTCATTAGTGGTGTATAGGAAGGCAACATATTTCTGTACATTGATTTTGTATCCTGTGGCTTTACTGAATTTGTTTATAAATTCTAGCTGTTTTTTGGTGGTGTCTTTTGGGTTTTCTATAAGAATAAGAGAGATTTTCAAACAAATCCTTAAAAGTGTCCTTTTTTTTTTTTTTTTTTTTTTTTTTTTTTTTTGCAAGAGGATTCATACTTCAGGGTTTTGAAGTCTTTTCAAGACCATTTTTTTTTTAACCTAGAACTAACGACCCAAAAAATGAGGCCTTTAAGGGTAAAAAAAAAACTTAAAATTGAGTGGCTTAGTTGAACTGACCAGTAGGTCTGGTTGTTGCTTAGACAGCATTTTGTTCCCAAAGCAATTAAAAGGCTTTTCATATTTATTAGAGCTATTTAGCAAAGTTAAGTATGTAATGATAATATATTTAAAATTAATTATCAAGTTGAGTTTGTATGTCACTCTTCAAAATTTGCACACATACACACACACAGTATTTTAAACATATAATACTATCATTTAACTTGAGAAAAGCGTGAACCTCTGAGCTGGCTTTGGTTGGAAACCCTTTGATCTGTTCTGACTCTTACAGTGTAGTGTAGGGCAAGGAACCTACATTTTCTGAGCCATACATTTCTCATCTGTAAAGTAGAGGTGATAATAAATACCTATTAGTGTTGCATTAAATGAAAATTTAAAGGTAAAGCATTGTACACTATATTTGATATGTAGAATGCACTTAATACATGGTGATTATATTGATGGCAATGCTAATAATGATGTTTTCTTTTCGTATTAGTCTCTCTTAGGGAAAGTGATCATAAACCTCATTTCTGCCTACAGTCATACTTAGTTAATACACAGAACACACGAACAGCTGCTTCTGTGCATTTAGTATCAGTTCCAACCTATCAGGATTTTCAAAGAAATTGCTTTTGTAGTAGGCTGCACATGATAGGAATAATTTCCCTAGTTTGATAATCTTTGAGCAGTTTTATAACTTAGTCTCTTTTTTTATATCAAACAATTCAATGTATTAAGGTGACTAAAAATCCTTTTATAGACTGCTATGATTTTCTATCATTGAATTTTATATTCTTCATGTTAAAATGAATTGTTGGCAATAGATGTTCTATCCTAATCACTTAAGTAGCATGGAGTATAGGGAAGTTCATCTGATATTTCACAATTATGATTCTTAAACTTCAGGAATAGTGTTCTGAACAATAGCAAAAGTGTAGGTTTAGAAATATTTTAATTTGTATGTATGTGAATATTAAATAAAAATTCATTGTTTGCATGTCTAAATCCTGTAGGGCTCTACAAGGATTCTAACAATTATGTAATTTTATTGCACTGTTATGTGTAGAAATAAATGCAGCCTCTCCATACATTTTGGAAATTTTAGAAGCATGTGATATTTGCCTTTCATGTTTTTAGAATTTCACAGTGAAAGAGGGGATAAAACTTTTCAGAAGTGGGAACAGGAGATTTTTTAAAAAATTTACTCTGAGAAATTTGTTCTTTGCCAATGGAGCATTCATTGGTATACAGAAGACAGAAGTGTACCTCAGTAAGTGTTCTTACTGCAAACTACTGCAATATTTCAGCGAAGTAAATTTAGTTTTTAAATGCAGATTACAGAATTCCACTTGTGTTGAAGAATAAAATTTTGTTTTTGTTTTGTTTTTCCTTGTTTTTAAATTTTTGTTTTTAATATCAGACTATGTATAAACCCGTTTCTTCCTTTTAGCTAGAATACAAAACCCAACAGCTAAATTAACCACTTAATTTTTGTTTAAGGAGAAGCTTGTGCCCAAATGCCCAGCAGAGGGCAGCAAAGCCTAGATGTTGATACTAACTTAACCATTTTACATGAAGAGCAAGGATGAAAATGGCATGCAGACTGATTTGGCTTGAACAGAGCTGTTCTTTTGGACAATGGAGAGAGCTTTAGAACCTTGAAACAGTACATAACTCTATTCAACACAAGATGAGCAGCTCCTTGAGTTTATAAATAAGGCTACTCAGGTTGTGTTGTTTTGTTTTGTTTTGTTTTGTTTTGTTTTTCAATGAACATCTAATCTATTGAGTGAACAGTTTAAGATTTAAATTGAGTAAATAGATTAGGTAGGATCAGGAGGGTAAAAAGGAATGTTGATCATGGAACAATCTGAGTGATGGGTAGCCCATGACTTTTTTTTCTTTTGGGGACTTCTCCACTCTTGCTTATGTCCTTTGCAATCATCTGTCTCCTTCTCACAGATACTAACCAGTGTAATACCTATCATTTTGCCTCTCCAGCAAAACTAAGTTGGGAGAATCTGAAAACACTCCAGAGTTTTGCGGGCAAAGATGTGTAAGTTTCCTAAGAACGGGGGAATCTATCAGTGAAGTATAATGGACAAAATTGGTAGTATTGTTTTAATGGAAAAAATCCATTACTACATTGAATATTCTATGGGATAAGTAGCACACTAGCTATTTCTACACCTGTAACCTAGAAAAATGTTCATTATCTTAAGGAGGTTTAATAACAGTTGAAATAAGTTCGGAAAAAGCTAATGGTCACAGGGGATGGGACTATTTTCTTCTGTCATTGGTAATAACAGGGACATTATGTTTTTAGAGCTGAGAAGCAAACAAAACCATACTTAGAAGTGCCCTCATCTGTCAGTCCATTCATCGAACCACTGGGGGTAACAAAAAGTATGGGTATGAGATAATTGTTTTGCAAATGGAACCTTCTTTTAAGCTCTTCATATAGTAGGAGGTCCTCCTGCCTGTTGGGAAATTTTGGAGACAAAGAACAACAGGATGTTTTTCTCTCCAACAACAGCTTCTATTAACCTCCTGATGTTTGGCTCAGAGGGTTGTGATTATGATCCTGCTGACATCAGCCACCCATCTAAAATAAAGGAGCAATGTTTTGGCTCAAGCAGTGAGAGGCTGAAAACTTGGAGGTTTTGTACCTGATAATGTAACTGTGTGAGAATTAAGTGTGAGGAAACATGTTGTGCTATCTCCCTAGCTTGTCTGGTGGGGATGTTATTCAACTCAACAAATACCTAATGAGTTTCTACGATTGTCTTGGTAATGCATTAGGCATTTCAGGGACACTGAGAAGCACCAGGCATGTCGCTTGCCCTTGGGAAGCATATAGCCTTATTGTGGAGAGGAGGTTTATATAAATACAAAAATGCAACACAACTTACATGCTAGGTTGAAGGAATTCCTGTCAGAAAGGAAGTGTGATTTAGACATTAAATGAATCTGCTTGATGTTTAGGAGAGGAAAGAAAATTCCTCAGGCAAAGATACATATCGGAAAATACTCTAACTTGCTGCCTGTTATAATTTACATATCTCCAGTTGGTTAAATAAAAATACTCATCACTCTGTATGCATTCTGGCATTCTGATGAGTAAGCTCTTCTACTTTTCTCATTTTGTAAATAAGGCAATCAGGGTGTTGGGAGATTAAGTGATTAGTCTAGGGCTAAAAGTATTAGGAGTTAGGGATAGTATTTGAATATACATTCCTTGAATTTTTTGTTTCTTGCCCAACTTAGAGTTGTGAGAGCCATTTAGCAAACCTTCAGTAATAACTATATTGATGGTTTTATTAAATATCAACTAAAATAAAGTTGTTTAGGCTAATTTTTAGAAGTTTTTCATATTAAGGATGAAATGTTAAAGAAAATCAGAGAGCAACAAATGCAGACTGGGTTCTTCATGCTCTGTGACCGGGCTAAAATACACTAAGTGTCAAAGTGAGTGATTCTGGGCAGTATCCCTCTGCCACGACTATTCTGTACTAATGCTAAAACTGTCTTGATGCTGCTAGCTCTCACCCTGTGAATCTGCAGGCTTCTCTAGGATGGGAACAATGTCTTCTAAAAACTTCTAATACCATACACATTGTCATTGCCTGTTAAGAGGAAAGGGTTAACTTGTCCCAACACTGCTGTCTGCAGGCTGGTTTCCCAGGAAAGGAACTGACCTCTCTGCAAGGCTCCATGACATTGGCCATGCTGGTGTTTAAGGCAGTTAAAGTCAAGGACAAGACTTGGATCTAGTTTTCAGATGATGCCTAGAGGAAGGGCGATTTCTTCACCACCCAAGATCAGTGATGTGGCTAATTTTGCTTCTACTTGTAACATACAAAGCTTCAAGCACAGAGTTTGGACCCCAACATTGAACACTCCAGAGCTAGGCCAACAGGATAGGACTGGAAGCCAGAGGTCTGCTCCATCATATTGATAGTGTACTATAGTTCTTGACCACAGCAGCAGATGGGGGATTGCTTTTCTAATCAGCTTAAGAGCCCTATAGTGGGAGAAAATGAGTTGTCCCCACCCATAGAAGGATAGTTACAACTACACAGTACACAAGATAGCGAGACTATTAGAGGAGGACACAGTCCATTTGAGAGAAATGGATAAAGATCATCCCCTTCCTCTGAGTTTAGGATAGCAAAGTGGTCAGTCTGATGAAGTGGTTCCTGGGTTGTCACTAGGTAACTGATCTCCTCAAACCTCAGAATCACCTAGTTGCTTGGAAGCTAGACAGAAGCTTATACTGTCCAAATGCAGATGTCCCTCTACAACAATTTAATCACTGAATGGATTAGGAGAGGTGGCCCTTTTTTATTGGGATATCCAGACACATTCCCTCAGATAACTCTTCACAGTTGAGGCATTTTGATACTGAGAAGTCTCAAAATATGTGTGGATATGTATAATAAAATACATTTCACATCTATCTAGCTGTTTCTATGAAATAGGTTTATGGAATATGGGATAGATATAAATACAGAGAGAGCGCTAGAACAGTTAAAGACAAACTGCACTAATACTGCCCTTGCTTTCACTAGGAGACTGGCTGGACTTCTTGCTTAATGTTGTGTTAAGGACAGCCTTTTCTTATAGGAGTGGATTTTGTCGGACCTGTCTCTTAGAGACCCACAAATTGGAGGGCGATAGGAAATTCCTGGAGTCCCACAAATGCATATAGGTATCTGATCTGTGTAAACTTTCCCATCTGTCTGCCCGCCCCCATACTCAAACTTCCTCAGGTGATTGGCAAATCTGAACAGTACCCTATACCAAGGAATGAGCAAACACCAACTTGGAAGGCACTGCTCTATTGACTGGCTGGTTGTTGTTGACTCATCCATCTGGGGCTGCACCCTTTGTTTTGTACCCCTCTCATGTGATATAGCAGTTCCAAATCTAAACATGTTGAACGTTCTATTCTGGCCATCCTCACCCAAGTTGTAGCTGCAGATCAGTGCACTCAACTGCCACAGGGTCATGGATGTGTAATGTGTGACAGTAATGACATGACCTCTGAGTGATCAAAACAGCCCTTGCCTAACAGGAAGGTGGGTGAGGGTCCCCAAGACTCCCAAGCACAATGATTCTCTGGAAAGACTCCCTGGGCTCAGCAAAGCTGTTACACTCACTGTTACATTTTATTATAGTGAAAAGATACAGATTAAGACCAGCAAAGGTAACAGGTGGCATGAGGTCAAGTACAGGAGAAACCAGGCACAAGATGCCTCCTTTCAGTTGAGTCACACAGGTCACACTTAATTCCCTCAGCAACAATATGAAATGAGAGAATATTTTCCAAGTGTTGCCACTAGGGAAGCTCATCCAAGCCTTGGTATTTAGGGTTTTATAGGAGTCAGTTGTGTAAGCTGCATGACTGACTTCAGCCACTCAGATTCCAGCATATATTATGCATACACACTTGAGGCATTTGCCAGAAAACATATTTTCAGCATAAATTTATCTGGTGAAACTGGTATACCATGGCCTATGGCCTCAAGCACACAAAATCATTTTCATTATGCAGAATATTCCCAGGGCTTAGAGGTTATTTTCTCAGGAGCTGGCCAAGAGCCAGACTTAAAGACAACCCTTCTTTGGAATTTGCAGGATTCATGCAACCTGGGCCTTTGCAATTTTACCATTCTTGCCCAGAAAGAAGCACCTAAGGTTATGGGAGGTGAGAAGAGAAGTCATCTTGCACTAGGAGTCTTCCAAGATAATTGTCACTAGGACAGCGCTGAATTCAGTATCTACCTCTCTAAGTGACCATCTCAGCTACTCTGTTGTGCTGTTGGGCTTGCTATCCAGTGCTGATATGTCAAGTGGAAAGCTAGTAGCCATTCCAGAGTCTACTAACAATATTGTTATGCTCCTGGGGCCTCCCAGCCTCCTGGTAAATATCACTGAATTATAGCACCCAGAATCTGCCAAATAATCTATTAACAATGAATCTAAAGCCCACAGCTGAGCAGGGCTTATGACCCTTCTTTTTCTAGTCTTTGGAGGGGACTTGAGAGCATGCCATTTCTCAGTCACCATGCTGCAGCTATGGGTGGCAGCTTTCTTCTGCTTTCTGGAATGGACATCATATATCTTTTGGGTTGTTATTACCAAAGGGCTTGCTAGTTTACTTTGGGAGAACATGACTTTCTTCCTGTGGTTGGTCATCTGGCTATTCTCAATCATCTTCTGGGTCTCCTGCATCAACTTCAGTGACTGGCTTCACAGTTCTTATGAGTTAGATGATACAGATTTGATAGAGTGGGGTCCATTATTTGGAATCAGAAAGGTCATTTGAGAGAATCTAAGACTGACTTTATAGGTTGACTTCACCACAAAAATAAATGGTTCTCTTTGAATTTCAGTGGGAAAAGGCCATGATTCAATGCTTAAGGAAATCAAACCTGGTTAACCATGAGATCATGCCAGAGTGGGTTTGCTACTTTGCCAGTCTTGAGGGCTCATTTGGTAAATCCTGCTGCTGGCTTACTGTGTCACACATGGCCCCTTGCCCAAGCTGTCAATGCTGAGCTGGCAAGAGAGGATTGGAGCCATATTATTAACACATTATATTACTGTTATACCCTGGTTTCTAATCCCAACAGAGAAGGACCAACACATCCCTAATGATGCAGCTTAAAAATCCCCCACAACCCAAGGAGACCTTGCCCTACAGTGTGATGTCCAGCCTTGTTGAACTTTTGTGTGCTATGCCAGAATGTGTTCGAGCAAGAAAAAATTCACATCCCTGTTTTATCCTGCCTGAATAAGTTTCTTCCAATGAATTCTGCTCTAGAACAACGGAACAGATTTTAGACTGTCAAGGTAAATGACCAAATGGCCTTATATCTTGGCTTTTTTGGCAGGGGCAGTTTATATCTTGGCTATTTGCATGATACAATTCTCAGCTCAGGTACTGGAACATAGTCAGGAAAAAATGTTTTTTGAATATATAACTTCTTTATGTGTGTAAGTCTGGGCTATAGGTGGGGACAGTTCATTATTAAACTAGGTTTACTATTTTCTCCCTTTTCTATAGTGGAAACAGTTTTAACCTTTTTAAATCATTTTGAATGTCTGAGAAAGTGGTTAATACTACGTGGTTACTGGAGCCTTGGGACTATTAATTGCTTTTTACAGCATATTAACAAAGCACTTAAAAGACAAATAGCATAGTGAAAAGTACTGAACACATTGCTCATAAAAATAAATGTTAGGAATCTATACTTCTTGCTTTATCCTTTAAGGCATTTTGCAAGCACACTAACCAGACATCCATTTCATTTTTAAGATGAGATCTTCAAAAGCAGAGAGTCTAAAACTGAATTTAAAGGCTGAATTTAGAGATACCATGTGTTATAGTCATTTTTCTAGGTAGTTAAAAATTCTAAGAACTTACCTATGGCACATAAGCCTTTGCTATATGATTTATGTGCTGGGTTACTTTATTATGCACTGTTGAGAAAAGACTGTAAAATATTCTAGATAGGCATCCATTTGCATTTGAGAGCCAAACAATTTGCATACTGATAGTATGCTACTTTCTGAAAAGAAGGGGAAAGGGAGCCTCAGGACTCACCAGAGAACAAGGAACAAGTTAGAAATCCCATGGTTTTGGGGGATGAGAGTGTAGGAACAATTTTTATACAGTTCCATTTCTTTTTGAGTCATATATCTATTGAAAGAGAACTTGCTCTATAAAAACCTTATAAGCAATGAACTGTTTATTTCAGAATGAGACTCTGGGGAATAATCTCATAAGAAACACATCTTGCATTTGTAGAGAAACCCAAGGGGATAGTATTCATGAAGGATTATCCCAGTGTAGGCAAAAAATGACAACCAATGCAAACTCATCAAACAATTGAAAAGGAAATGCTTGATTACTGAATAATTTTTTTCTCTCCTGCCTCCTGCTCTTTCCCAAATGCACAAATCCATCATTCTGTATTATAGACAGATTGATTGTTCTTTCTCTCTGCTTTCCTTCTCTGTTCTTATATAATTGTTCTCTAGTTCCCACCTTACTACTCACCCAAGCAAAGCAAAAGCAAAATTCACTGCAGGTTCTAAAGGTTTCTTAGGTTACAAGTAGGCCTTTTATGTCATGCAATCTCTATCACATGCTTTGTGAATAATAATTCTTGTTATAGGTTTAACTCATAAGGTTTAACTATGGCATAGGGGCACATGGAGATCAGTTGTAGTGTCAGGTGTTCATATGTTTGAAAGATTAGCTGTCTTATAAATTATAGGGATAACCTCGAATCCACTATAATAATGTCATGTTCACTGACTTGCGTTTGCTTTTCAGAATGAGAGAGAAAGGGCTGGAATTACAACTAGGTGAGAGCATTGAGCTTAACTCCAAGCTTATGCAGCAGCCTGGAGAGGATCACGTATATGACCTTTATTCATGGGATGGGTTAAGACAGGGGACCCATTGTCCTGGATGTCCTGTTCTGTTGATTTGATGATATACAGGCATATATTCCTTCATCCTACCTTCCCTAGATGTTTTTTATTTAGGGATTCCCTCCCTACCTTCTCTAGATGTTTCTTATTTTTATATTTTAGATCCTCCTCTACATGGATAGGATAAAGATAGTAAAGGCAGGCAGTTTCTCTTGGTTCTTTAATTCTACTTACCAATTTGTTCTACTTGACAAAACCACAGAAAGATAACTTAAATTGCAGACAGACAGAATGGTTTGTAAAGTAATGAAAATGGTAAGCAGTAGCTCTCAGAAAATATATATCTCTTTCACCGAAGGGTACAGACCTTCTTCACTTTCAGAACAATGATGAGAAAGGTCAGAGAGAGTATGGAGAGTATGAAATCTACCAAGTGTTCAATATGACGTCATTGTGCTGGTGGCTCAGAAAGTTGGTCAAGTTGAGAAATGGTGATATCCTTATTATATATCCACAGAAAGCATCATATTGCATCATGGAAGTATTTTTTGATGGAATTTTTTTTACTATTAATGGTAGAAAGGTGTGATTATTTTTCTAGGCAGTCTGAGAACTCCTATCTTTTAAGGAAATATACTGCAGGACTTAGAAATTTCTATTCCTCTGGCATCTTGCAAGTATTGAACCACTGCAGAGTAGACAGTGGTGATCAAAAGAACCATAAGAGTTACAAATGAAAAGAGAATTCAAACAAGTCATCAAGATGACTTACTATGTTCAGGAGGCCCTACAGGAAAATCCTTTTATTGCATTCTATAATTGAGGGCATTTCCTGTGGTGTGTGAGATCTCCTATACACATTCAATTTTTCCACAAAAAGGGACAGAAGAAAGGAAAGGTACTAGGTCTGCTCCTTCTCAAATTTGCCTTTTTGAATTGCCCTGATGAAATTAAATTTGAATATTTCATGTCCATGCATGCGTAACCTTACAGCAGAAAGACTGAGATCTAAGTTAATTAGGAGTTTTCTGTTAATAGCTAGGAATTGTTTTCTGTAAATCCGTGCTATAGAACATTGCAAACCAAACTCTGACAGCTTCTGTGATTAGAACTTTCAGTGGCTCTTCTCTTTTCCCCACTTATCATTCCTGTTGAGGATTCCTATCTAACTAAATATATTTTCCTAACTCGCCATGCTCATCATGTCATACATTCTGGAACTATTCTTTTCAGAAGATGAGGGTTCCAGGATTTTCCCAATAACTTAAAGTGAATAATTGCCCTGTAAAAGTTAAACCTTAAAAACAACATTTAACATCAGAGCAATGCTATCACAGTATAGAGGCAACAGGTCTCAGGCTGTAAGATTTGCCTGTTCTCAGATGAAAGGTGTTAACATACATTACTGAAGGGCTATAATGGACAGCAGGGGGGTTGATCAGTCATGGACTCATAAGAAGAGGCAAACACTAGATGAAGCTGCCCATAGGGCAAGAACACATTGTTTAAGAACACACCATCTGTCTGGTCCAGGTGGCAGTTATGACTCCAGGATGGAGTGAAATAGCATAAACTCTCTTTTTATGGTTCAAATGTTTAATGGCACTGGTCACACACCTCACTTATTCTGATCACATACTCACCAGGCAATCTTCCATTCTTGATTTAGCTTTCCTTGAAGCTTGCTTACCAAGAGATAACATATTGACTGCAGAATTCCACCTGTCCAGTGCCTTTTGGCAGTTATAGATTAGGGTTTTCATGTTAAATTAACAAACTGATATCTAGGTTCTAACTTGGCATTCTCTAGAGTTGCCTACAGGAGTGGTAAGTACATGTGAAAGAGAGACCCCCAGTATCTTTTACCTCAACAAAAATAATTCTCCTCTAAAATAACTTGGTATTGTGGTTTTAAACTCAATTCTCCTGAGTTAATGGGAGTCTGTTCCTAGAGACGGATTCAGGTCACAGATACATAAAATCAGGTTTGTTAGCTTTTGAGGCTAAGGTATCCCAACTTAAGACTACAGTATGTTCAATAAACTCATGTCACCCTCTCTGTTGCTACTTTACCAAGCAAACCGCTCTCCCTGGGATTACTCCTATTCTGTTGCTACCATTCCTCAGAAATACAGCACAGAACTGCTCAGAATGAACCTGTTTATTTCAATGACCCAGGTATTTTCCTTACTACTGAATGTTTTTACTGCACAATATTCAAACAAAGAGTAATTTTATAAATGATGTTGAGTACTCAAGCTTTTATTTTCCAAGTGAATCAGAGACCTTTCCATAAAAGATTTGAAATTCCCAAAGCTGGATGAAAGATGGAAACATTCTATAATGCTAGCATACATGTAACTGCTTTCAATCTGTAAAGCAACCCTGTAGAGAAATACACATGATACTCCCAATTCAGTTTGAGAAGACTGAGATTCACCCAAGTGAGATGAAAGCTATTCTTTCTGATTTCAAAGCTTACATTTATTTGTCCTTTTTTTTCTTTTTTTTTTTTTTTTGACCTAGATGGATTAATTCAGGTATATGCATGTGACATGGTGGAGGTGGATGAATTCAAAAGCAGAGTAAAGCTAAGGTTCAGAAAACATTTTGGTAGTACATAAGTATATTGAATGAATGCCTCAGGCATGTGATCTTAGTTAAATAGCTCTCCATTATTTTCACTTTGTGGGAATGCTTATCTCAGAGTCTAAAATAGTAAACATGTGATGAACATGTAGCAGTTAGTCCACATAAAGTTCTATAACAATGGTAGGTAAACTGCAGATTTAATAGGACATGTTTTATTTAGCATCAGACTCACAGTTTCAAAGATTTCTTTCAAAAAGGATGTATGTTGACATGATAGGCATTATTCTAAAGGTGTCTTATATATAGCATTAAGAAGACTCTGTCTTCACCATTATAAACAATTTGGATTGCAAATCACCTTGAATTGCAGAGTTCAGAGAAGTTGTTATTTCTAAATTACTGCATTAGTTGAGTCTCAAATTATCATAATGCTGGTGGTTTGTTTGGTGTCTACCTGAAAGGAGAAGAGAGGTAGTTTTTTTTTCATCTTTAAGAAAAGGGAGGTGAGATTAGGTACTACCTGGAGAGGTAGGGTTCACACAAGCTTCACTTCAGGAAAGCTTTTTTTTTTTTTTTTTTTTACAGGAAAGCATTAGGATTTGAAATAAATGTCCCCAAAGAACAGTAAGTAACAATGAACTGGGAAGGGGTAGCTGATAAAGTAGAAGTGCTGATTATAGAGTTCTTAAAAAAATGGATATTTATAAATGTTAACTTTATGGTATTACTTTATTACACATCTTCCTTTGATACAAGGAAGGAGAGCATACCCAGATCATCCCTTCCTCACCTGCATGCAGATCATTTACAGTAATCCAGTGGTGCCTGGGAGTTGTGCTAAGGGGTTGCCCTTTATTTTTGGTTTTTATGTAATGTTTCCACAACCTCTCTCCCCTCGCATGGAGCCTGATTTACCTTCAGAAACCTGCTATCGTCTGTCTGGTTCCTCTCTGGTCAAGTATGCTTTTGCAGCTTTCCATCCTTAACTACAATTTGGAAAGCTATGCAAGTATACAGCTTTAGTTTTCTCAATAAAGAGAGGAATTTTTCCTAGAAGAGGATGTGCAGATGGACAAGATTAAGTAGGTTTATGGGGTGGGATTATATTTCACTACAAAATAAAGGAGACACATTCTTATTTGAGAAGCACTTTTTTTTACAGTCTGAAAAAAGACTTTTTTACAGACTTTTACAGTCTGAAATTAGAATCAAACGGGCATTTAAAGTAAGCATTTAGAGCCAGATGCTGTGCAAATGTGATGGAGAGCTCTTTGACTATTTACTAGTGTTTGTTCAATTAATATATATTAAATACATGCTAATATATTTGTAAATAATATTTTAAATGCTACATTGTATTCTCATCAAAAATCCTGTTAATTAGAATATTTAACCAATAAGTATTTCCTATTAAATAGCCAGGCATGATTCATCCATCCATTTATTCACTCATCTACTCATCTATCAGACATTAATTAGGTACCGATTATGTGCTATAGATACAAAGAAAAATAGAACAAAGCAGGACACAGAGACAGGCATGAGGACATCTGATTACCACAGTGTGGTATGTGATGAAGAATAGGTAGGAACAATTATTTAAAGGAGAAAATAAAATGTCCCCTGGAGTTATCATAGAATCCTTCTGGAAGAGGACACATTTGAATTCAGTACTGAACAAAGAAGAAAGGTTTTTCATGAATATGAAGGTGTGTGTTGGTAGGGGTGCATCTACTGGAGAAGTAAGAAATGAGAGATTCGATGATTTAGACAACAGAGAAGGTAAGAGGTGAGAGGGAGAAAAATGTGTAGAACATTTAAGACACTGCAGGAAGTTTAGTGTGCTGGGCTTCTTGGTGCAGGTGGGAAGGTGGTGTCAGGAGAGGGAAGTTACAAAGGAACCATGATGCTTTTCCCTGAAAGCTGTTTGGGCTTCACAGTCTAGGTAATGGCATACCATTGAAGGATTAAAAAAAAATTTTTTTTTTAACATTTATTCATTTTTGAGAGATGGAGAGAGACAGAGCATGAGTGGGGGAAGGGCAGAGAGAGAGGGAGACACAGAATCCGAAGCAGGCTCCAGGCTCTGAGCTGTCAGCCCAGAGCCCGATGTGGGGCTCAAACCTATGGACCACGAGGTCATGACCTGAGCTGAAGTCGGATGCTTAACCTACTGAGACACCCAGGTGCCCCCCATTGAAGGATTTTAAGTTGAAAAGTCAAACGATCCTTTATTTTAGAAACTTTGCTCTGGTTGTATTGTAGATAGATTGAGTGTAGGGAGCTAGAGAAAGAAGAAAGATATTAAAGAACTCCAAAAGAGAAATAAGGGCATAGGCTAAGACAATGGAAGTAGAAGTTGAGATTGGCTGAAAAGCTTTCTAGGTACTTTAGTCAATAGGGCAGAGTTAATGGTTACATATGAGAGGTTAGGCAAAGAAAGCCTACAATTATTCTTAGCCTTCTAGTGTGGGCAGGTTAGTGGAAAGATGTGCTGATAACTACAATGGGAGAAAATGTGCCAAGCTTTGGAAGTCTGTGAATTATATAAGTGCATATTATTTTTTTTTATTTTTTGGGTTTTTTTAGAAAGTGGGAGGGCATGAGTGGGGGAGGTGGTAGAGGTGGGGAGCAGGGAGAGAGAATCTTAAGCAAGATACATGCTGAGTGTGGAGCCCCACGAGGGGCTCCATCCCATGACCCTGGGATCATGACCTGAGGTGAAATCAGGAGTCCTACGCATAACCAACTGAGCCACCCAGGCACCCCACAAATGTATATTCTTAAGACTTGTTTTGAAATAACTGACACATAGTGTGTTGTTTGAATTACCATAGTAATCTGTTCACATGCACACTTCCTATTGTTTCTATTTTGCCAGCTCTTAAAGGGAGAAACTATGCAAGTGGCTAACTGTCTTTGTACAATATTCACTCAAGTATAGACGGTTTTGATGATGATAAAGCTATAGCCAGGAAAATTGGGTACACCGTTAGAGCAGAAAACACCCCCCATTAAGTTTTGAATCTTAACTTGAAAAGCTTTCGGTTTCTAAGTATACTCAGTCTTGAAGATGAATGGCTGTATTTCAACATTAATCAATTTCAAGCATAGGAGGAAAATAGATTTATGCATTCCTTGAAGATAACATTGGGAGAGCAGTTTAACCTAAACAGTTTCTACTTAAGATAGCACAGTGTGTTTAAAATGCAGTCAGATGATTCATTTGGCTTTTTGTTTCAGTTCATTTGGTGGTGCCAAGATGAAGCTCTGAGCCACTGACCAGAGTGAATGGTGGTTACTGTTATGATTATATCTTCATTTCCACCTACCTAAAATTCAAAGAGTCTAGGACATGCTTTGCTAAATGAATGATTGCCCAGAGACTGCTCATCACCTTCACCCTCTAGTATATGATGGGGATTCTCTTAGAGGACTAAAGAAATAATAGATACAGTCCACAGGCCTATTGGGGCTAATAGGTCTCTGATGGTTAAGTGACTGTTAACATCAGTCCTTATTCAATACCACACATGCTGCCTTTTTCGACTCTGGCACTATTTTTTCTTAAATCAGCCAAGACAAGAGTGAAATACTTTTTGCCAGATTGCCTGTCTAGTATTTTCTGACTAAAACCCATTCCCTCAACTCTTCCTCAATCTCTTTTTCTTTCCCCAGCCCCACTTCGGTCAAGTGAAGACAACTGAACCAGAGCATGGGGTTTAAATTGAACGGGCTACAGCCCTCATGCTTTTAAGAGGATTGGCATTTTGTCCTGATCTCTATCTTTCCTAGAATGTGTTCTTTCTTCCAGAGAGACACTGTCCCCTGGCTTTAAACTGTGAACCGATGCATGGGACGGCGGGTCCCTTGGCTCACTCAATTGCACCTGGGTGGACCTTTTTTGTTTTCTGCATGTATCAAATCTCTCAGGATTCCTGACTTTGAAATCGGTACCATGCCCATAAAGATCTGATAACCCTCTTAGAGCTAAGTTGCAAATGCCTGTAAAAACCCTGTAACTTAAAAACATGACTGGGAGGAAGAAGGCAGAGGGATCTTAAAGGTTAAACCTAAATTACATGTTTAAACTCTCATTTGGTTGAGCAATGATTTTTGTGACTGATGAATAAATAGAAGTAAAATGTTCAGTCTATGTAGTTCTGTGGAAGAATCCCCAAAGCATAGTGTAGGAGGAGATCCTAAACCATTATGCATTTGTCATCAAGAATAATGCATTTCCTGTCTCACCTGGTTAATAAGGACCTTAAAATCAATTTGCCTTTCCTGGAATTAATGCATAACCTTTAATTCTTGCTGAAGGTCTTTGAGGTTGAGAAGTTGAGTTTTCTGATGTCTTTTGCTGTTGACTGAATATGATTACTTGATAGGAGAGAGAGAAAAGAACATTCACTGCAGCGAGGATGTTTGGGGAAAGTATGCAAATGAAAACTTATTTTATTACACAATAAAAATATAGTGCAAAAATAAAGCCAAAGCAGCTGAACCTGCTTGAAGCAAAGGACTGAGTATAATAATCATTATGCTGAATTTGTTCCTCTTCAGGCAGGTATCTCAAAAGTGTAATTTACTCACTTTGTAGAGAGAGTGAAATCCTTTCAGTCTGCTGACCACCATTTAACTTAATCCCTCATTCCTTTGAACTGAAAGACAATTGAAAACGTTTGCAAACATCACCATAGTACCTAAGTTATTTTCCTCTACTTCACTAATTGGACAAATTCTCATAGTGGCTGATAAAACATTGCCTATTGTAGTGCTCAAATTGTTTGATATAATAAAAGTCTTACTTTGTAACACATTTATTTTGCTTAAGGATTGTGGATTATAAAAAGAGCTGTTTTCTAATCTCAGTTCTGCATCTTTCCTAGTCATAGTCCCTTGTCTAACACTCAGCTCCCAGTTTGTAAAATGAGAGACCTGCATGTATATTTGATGCTTTGTTTTCTGCTACTAATTCTCTCCAACCATTTTTCCTTTAAAAATGTAGGTGCCAAAGAAACAAAAAGTTTTGTCCTATTTAGGTCTACAACTGATCTAGAAAGTAAATGAAGTGTTTGATATTCTCTGTCTTGTGTGTGTTCCCTTGATTCTGAGATAATGCTAGATGACATTTTGGAGTTTGGTATAGGCCTGTGAACACAATAAATCCTCCAAAGGATGTGTAGTTTGGAATAGATAAGGATAGTTAAGCAGTCTGTCTTGGCAAAGGTTTGTAGAAGGAAGATGGAATTCTCAACAGTGTGCATTAGGATGCATACCAGATGTTACTGGAACCTGATGGATGACTAAATGTTGACATTTTTCATAGAGAAATTGACCTGAAAACACAATATTTTTGAGGTATTTTGACATGTAAGTTCTTTTAACCTTCTTTAAAAATACTTAAAGGCCATAGTTGGTGTATGCATGGATGTTTAAGAACTGTGATGGTGATCTTAATGTCCTGTCCCCTTTTTTCTTTTTCTCCTATGAGCTATTATTACAAAACACTAGAATCTAGTTTCCAAATCCTTTTTTGTACCTGTTGAGAATTTCAAAGAAAAACACACTTTCTAAGGATTTTTTTCTTCCTCTCTTAAAATGTTCCTTTCTTTCTCCTTACTTTGCCAGATTTAGTGTTTTGCTCCATGAAAACCAGGATTCATATTTAAATGAGAGAGAAGAGATAAATCTTTCTTATGGAACAATTCCAAATAATTTGTCAAGATACTGTCTCTGCCAGTATTTAGAACATAAACAACTCTGCTTCCTTGAGTTTGGGCTACATTTGGTAGCTTGTTCCCAAAAAAATAGACTATGGAAATAAGGATTACCTTTATAATGGAAAAACCTAGCAAACACTATGTAAAGTAAGTGACCAAGGTAACATTACCAGTGATAACTCATGTTGATGCCATGTATCACTGATAGGATGAAAAGAGTATTTCACCTCTGTGATATATTCTTTCTCTAAATCCATAACAACAGTCTAATTCTGAGGAAAACATCACATAAACCCAAATTGAGAACATTCTACAAAGTAATTGCCCAGTACTTTTTAAAACAGTGTCATAAAAAACAGTGACTAAAGAAACTATCTCAGATCAGATGAGGCTAAGGAGATATGAATAAATAGAATGTCACATTCTGGAAGGGATCCTTGATATTAAATAACTAGGTGTGTGGTGGGGAGCCATCCATGGATAAACTAGTGAAATCCAAATTACATCTAAAGTTTGGTTAATAGTAATATGCTAAGACTGGTTTCTGGTTCTGGCAAATGTACTATGTAACAAAAATGCTGATATGAAGGGGCATATGCACCCCAATGTTTATAGCAGTGCTATCAACAATAGCCAAATTATGGAAAGAGCCCAAATACACATCGACTGATGAATGGACAAAGATGTGGTATACATACACAATGAAATATTACTCAGAGATCCAAAGGAATGAAATCTTGCCATTTGCACAACATGGTTGGAGCTAGAGTGTACTATGCTTAGTGAAATAAGTCAGAGAAAGAAAAATATATGATTTCATTAATACGTGGAATTTAAGAAACACAACAGATGAACATAGGGAAAGAGAGGGAAAAATAAGATAACAGATGTAGGCAAACCATAAAAGACTCTTAACTATAGAGAACAAACTGAAGGCTGCTGGAGGGAAAGCGGGTGGGGGATGGGCTAAATGGGTGATGGGCATTAAGGAGGACACTTGTTGGGATTAGCACTGGGTATTATATATGTGATGAGTCACTAAATTCTCCCGAAACCAAAAAAAAAACAACAAAACTTACAAAACAGAAATGGTAGTGAGGAGAAAAACTGTTTACTAATAAAAGATTTAACAAATAAAAAAACAAAGAACAGTTGGGCATAAACAACATGGGAAAGTGGGTGAAGGGTGTGTGGGAACTTTGTGCTTTCTTTGCAACTTTTATGTAAATCTAAAACAATCATAAAGTTGAATACAGTAAAACCTTCGATTGCAAGTAACTTGTGCTGCACGTGTTCTTCTACAAGAGGAGCAAACATTTCTAATAAACTTTAAATGGTAAACAAGTGATGTCTTGCAATATGAGTAGTACTTGATGCCAAACATCACATTGCAACGGAGCCAGTAGTTCTTCTCTCTCTCTTTCTCTCTTTCTCTCTTTCTCTCTTTCTCTCGGGGATTCTGGGTGATTGTCTCTCGTGCTTGGATGCTTGGTCTCTGGCTGTGGTGTTTGGCAGAGATCAGCGATTTTTCAGAAAGTTGGAAGGTGCCCACAACTTACACTCATGTATTTTTTGTCACTTCAAGTTACCTATGGACAGTCCTTTGCTTTTCCACACAAGAGTAAGCTTAGGAATGCTTTGCTCCAATATAGGTCAGGCTGCCTGCAGATATAGATGCTTTCCCCTGCTGCCTTATGGCCAGTTACATTAAATACAGTATATGACAAGAGTTTATTAGTACTGTACTGTAGTCAACATCCATGCGAGTGTATGCAATGGCTCCATGCAGAAAAAGGTTGAAAAGAAAGTCAGTAAGAAGATGATTACAGTGGAAATTAGGAAGGAAATCATGAAGAAGTATGAACAAGGTATTGAGTGGCTGAAATTGCAATTTTTTATAAGTCTGTGTCGACCATTTGCACAACATTAAAGAAGAAAGAAATAAGGGGTCTAGATGTAGGAAAAGGACTCACAAGAATATCAAAGCAACATCCACATGTTCTAGAAGATGTAGAAAGGTTGCTTCTGGTTTGGATAAATGAGAAGCAACTGGCAGGTGATACTGTGACCAGACTGAGAACTTTCTGTACAAGAAGGGAAAGGCCTTGTACACTGACCTTGTAAGTAAACTTCCAGGTATGTCAACAGAAAATGAAGAAGGCTTCAAGGTAAGCAGGGGATGGTTTGATAACTCTAAGAGGAGAAGTGGTATCCATAGTGTTATGAGGCACAGAGAGGCTGTAAGTTCGGACATTAGCTACCAAGTTCCAGAAGCTCATGGATTCCAAGTGTTACCTGCTGGCGCAAGTTTTTAACTGTGATGAGATGGGGCTTTTTTGGGACAAGATACCAAAGAAGACCTACATTACAGAAGAAGGGAATGCGATATCTGGTCACAAGCCCATGAAAGACTGTCTCACTCTCTTGTTTTGTGCTAATGCAAGAGGAGATTTCACAGTCAAGTCCTTGCTCATGTATCGTTCCAAGAATCCACAGTCTTTAAGAAATTCAAGGTGCAGAAGAGCCAGTTAAATGTTATGTGGAGGTCAAGAGTGTGGCTTGGGTCACTCGTATCTTGTTCACTGAGTGGATCAAAAAGGTCTTTGGTCCTACAGTGAAGAAATAGCTTTTAGAAAAGAATATGCCACTCAAACCCTTGCTGATTATGGATAATTCTGTCCATCCTCCAGGCTTTGATAACAACTTACTGGAGGAATTTGAGTTCATTAAGGTCAAGTTCCTTCCTCTCAACACCACTCCAGTCGTACAGCCCATGTATCAGCAGGTGATTTCAAATTTTAAAAAGTTTTATACCAAAGCACTATTTCAGTGATGCTTCGAGGTGACTGAAGGAACAAACCTCACCCTCTGAGAGTATTGGAAAAGTCATTTCCACATCATGAACTGCCTCAAGATCACTGATAAAGCCTGAGATGGGGTCACCAAGGGAACCCTCAATTCTTGAAAACTGTGGCCTGATTGTGTCTTGGAATGACTTAGAGGTTTGTAGGAAAACACCGAATAAGGATGTAACAGTGAGAGTCTATTTAACGACAATGCAACATCACATTTCTGTGAAATCCTCAAAAGAGGCAAAAACAAGTATTATTGGATAGGTCCCTTGTTAAAATTGCATGAAAAGAAAAAGATTCCATTGATCCAGTAGGTTGTATTATATTACAGTCTTGAAATCATTTTTATATGATTATATTTGGGTTGTGGAACAAATCATCTGAGTTTCCATTATTATGGTGAAGTTTGCTTTATATACAAGTACTTTGGATTACAAACCTGTTTCTGGAATTAATTATGCTTGCAAACCAAGGTTTTACTGTATTTAAAAGAAATAAAAGCCTAATTTCTAATAGCCAATTAGCATCACCACTTCATTTATCTAATTTTGCAATGAAATATCTTAAATACTTTTCAATGTTTGCCATTATGTGTGCATTGGTTCTTTTGCTTTGAGAGTCATGAGGAAGTCCATAGAAGGAGATACTGGAATTATAAATGATAAATTGTTATTTATGACTCACAATGAATACAATAAAAAGAGTGGAAAAGCTTTTTTAAAAAATTTATTTTACAGAAATAACCAATACATAAAATGCCTGAGAAGTTGAGTTGTGAAGAAGTTGCATAATCCTATTTGAATGAAATTAAAAAAAAAAATCAGTTGATACAACTCTTTCCAAAGGAGACTTTAATAAAATCTGAAACACAAAGGAAAATACTTTGTAGAAAGTCATATAATGAGCTCATGGTGTCCTAGTGTTGAAATCATTTAGTGTTGACTGTGGTGCAAATAGTGTTGACAGATTAGAGTTAAGAATTAAATACTCAAACTAAAAGTAAACTTTAATACACAGCTTCTTTATTTTTTTATTTAAAAAAAAAATTTAATGTTACAGTGAGCAAGTGGGGGAGGGGCGGAGAAAGAGGGAGACACAGAATCCAAAGTAGGCTCCAGGCTCTGAGCTGTCAGCAGAGTGCCCAATGTGGGGCTTGAACTCATGAACTGTGAGATCATGACCTGAGCTGAAGTTGGGTGCTTAACTGACTAAGCCACCCAGGTGCCCCTATACACAGCTTCTTTAAATGTGGATTTAGAGATCCAGTTTCTAAGGAAACTTTTCTAGCTATTGCCAAACCACCCAACAATTGTGTTGAATATTCGCTATATATAAGGTATTGTGGTAAACTGTATTTAAGACTCGTAGTAACAACCAGATCAATTTGTAACTTTGTTTCAGATTATTTAGCTCAGTTTAAATGATACTGGCATTCTTCATCTGCAGAAAATTTTACCTGAAATCTATTATCCTCACATCATTTTTTCTTGTCTTGCTACCTAAGTTACCATGTTGAACCTCACTATAGAATGGAATAAGTTTGATGGCTTCTCACATTTCAGTAATGTATACCATTCTGTTGTTTGTGAAAGAATTTAACAAGGAAGTAATAAATTTTAGTTGGAATCATAGTCAGATGTGTTGATTTTATTGAAATAGGATTATAACATGCTATAAGAAATTAAAGTATAAGACAAGCTGGGAACAAAAGCAAAATAATAAATTGCTACAATTTATGGATAAAAGCAACTCAAAAACTCATTATTGCCTATCACAAATGAAGATTTAACATCTATCCAGTTCTCTAAGTCATAATTAGGATGAAACAAAGAAACCAATGTTAACATTTCACAAAGAAGTTCTGGCTTATGGAAATTTGAAAATAGTCACATAAGGCAAAGTCATGAAGTTTGGATTATGAAAGACATGACTCAAAATGTAATTTGCATACTGATTAATTATAGCAGAGACAAAACAGGTAACCTTAGAGAAAATGAGGCAGAATCAAAATAATATCTAAAGAAAATCAACCTGTTTATCTTTAATTTCTTTTCATAAGACAGCTACATTTTGTTGTACTTACAGGAGGAACCAAAATTCAAGAAAAAATAGTCCTAGGAAAAGAATATAATTCTATAACTATCTTACTATAGTAAACTCTAATAGATGTAGTAAGAGTACACGAATTGTTGGATGGCATCTTTCATTATCTGCGTCAGAATCAAACAGTAACTTTTGATTTTGGCCAGTTTTAGTGAGCTCTAAGAATAAGCTCTAGTAAATCATACAAGGTACTTTGTACGGGGTTTTCAAGGTGGCACATTGTTCAATTTGTAAAAATACTATGTAGAGAAGCTAGATGAGACATATGTTTCAAAGACAATCCCTGAAACGTGCTGAGGATTTATGGAAAGCAAATCAAGGTCATCTTTGTGTCTGTGCAAAGGAAAAAAAATCTCTGCAAAGAGAAACAAAAAGAATGGAAGTTTTAAATTATTCATAAAAATGAATGCATTATAAAACCTATTCCCAGAGAACAGTATGTATGCATCTATTTTTTAACTAGAAATTGTTGATCTTGGCTCTCCAGAAAACATTTTCAAACCATGCTCCTTAATTCCAAAGGTATTGAAGAGAATTGGGTAAAGATCAATGAAAAAGACTAATTATTTAAGAACTTGATGAATAATATATTGGCTTGCCACCTGCAATCTTATATACATTCTAGCACAATCCGAAGATAACTTTATTTTGTGTAATGCTTTCAGTCTCTGAGGGGAAAAAATAAAGGAAATGATGTGGTAACTGACAGGAACTGAATCCTAACAACCTTATTTTAAATATAAATTACAGTTAAATGAAGCAAAGTTGTGGTAATATACAATCTGTACAACTAAAATGGGATAATAGTACATGGATTGCTTGTTTTTTAAGCTTTCTGTATTTTGGATACTAACATTTTATGATTCATATCAATACATGAGACCAATACAACATTAACACCCCTTACTTGAATATTTCAGTTTTCTCTTATAATAAAGAGGCCATCTACATTCTAACTTTCTGGCTGAATTGGCAATGTTCAGAATTTGGTAACTTTGGCATTGGTTTATTGGGTTTCCGTTTCTTTCCATGAATATATATTTATATTTGATGTTACTTTTGCATGTCTTCCAGTTTGTCAAAGAATGTGAAGTGTTTTTATATATTTGAAAGCAGAATAGATCAAAGCTGCTGGGGAATTGAAGAGAGGTAGGTTTGTCATGGTTAAAAGGAGAGACTTGAGCTGAGTTCCAAACTTGGCCTTTTCATTTATGAGCTTTTTAAACCTAAGGAAGATAATAAACATCACTAAGCCTCAGTTTTCTTTTGGTAAAATGAAAATTATAACAACATTATTAACTAAAAGAGAATATTCTGCCTTATAGGGTCATTGTAAAGCATGAGATAATGCATACAGATTGCTGATAGGTCAGTGTTAAGGGTAGCAATGACTGTGCATATATGATGGCTTAAAATAGAATAACTAAAGGTAGGTATATTTGAAATTTTGTATCTTTAACTTTAATATAGAGATATAATATCTGTGTATATTGTATTCAAACAGTGCAATTGAACACAAATTTATTTTGGGACACAAATTGAACACAAATTTATTATTACCTATACTAATTTGATAGGTAAAAATTTCTAAAATATCCTAGTGGTAAGTTATTCACTTATTTATTTTTTTCCTAAAAGAAAAAAATTCCTTAGAAATTGTCAGAATTTATAACCATAAATGATGAACATTAAAAATAATATAGTATTATCTAATATTTGTAAAAGATCTAGAATATGTAATCTGTGTTTCACCACTGATTTTTTTTCTCCTTTCTTAAATGGAATTGGATTTCTAAGATGCCTTCTTGTGCTAAGATACTACTGTGCTATAAGTTCCTCAAGAACAGTGAGAATAATAATCCCTTACATGTTTATACCACTTTGTATTTTACTACATCTAAGTAGAGTCTCACAACAATACAATTAGAGGCCATCCAAATGCTTTTCTTCTCTAAATTATAATGGAGGAAAATGAGACACAAGAGTGTCAAGAATTGTATCAAAAACTACATGGCTAATATGGAACAGAGCAGGGATAGAATTTGGCCTTCATATCCAGGGATTTTCCTTTAAGCTGTCACTGCTTTGTGAACTTCTGTGTATTTTTCTCAACTCTATCTTTGGGGATCTAGAGTAGGACCTTGAACGTAGTGGGTGTTTAATAAATGCTTTGTCAATTTACCATAAAACTAAAGCGGAGGAAGTAAAAGAAACTAAAGATAGGAAATAAGTAATCTAATTTTCCAATACACTTTAATCTTAAATCCTTCATGTATTCCCATTCCTTTAGACAGGAGAACACTCAAAACCTACTTTCATGTAATTTCTTTAGGATAAATAATCAAACTCAAGTATTTGTGTTCAGTCACTAATCACAATTCCATGTTTGATTATTTTCCTGTTCTTAGGCCTTTTTGCTTCTCCATGTCCTGGTCTCACTTCTAATTTCAAAGGTTCCATTGTACTACCACTCAGAAGTAACAGGGAGGAAGGAATCATTAAGAAGGTTAGGAAAGTTAGGCTTAGTTTGATGAAAATAGAAGGGAAAATCCACTTCTGCATTTGATTTTTGAATACTTGGGCCCAGTCACTGTTGATATCTATACTTGGCTCTGTACATGAATGGTCTTCTATGAACTCTGTTACGTGGCACATGAGATCATTAGGACCCATCTAGGCCCCTAGGAATCTTCCAAGTCTCACTAGAGAGGAAGTAGTTCCACACCATTCTTACAGATCATTCAGCCCCGCAGCACTGAAGCCTTGGTCTCTTCCTCTCTCTGGATAGCCTCCTGGAAGGTGACAAACTGGCTTAGACTCCAAGTTACTTTCTGGGAACTGAGAATCCTGGAAGCCTGAATTCATGGGAATTTGGAAGTGGACTTTTCCCTCTCTGTCTCCTGGCTGTGCTATCTTTCTGATAGCTGCTCCTTTCTGATAGGCTGCTCCTATGGTTTCTGTTATTCATCAATTTAAGAGGGTACCATGTAGCTTTGGAGTGACCTACACATGTTAACATTCTCCTTCCCCTCTGCAAATACATGGGGAGGAATAGGTGACTATGCATGCTCTTCTTATACTGAATACAGTGCAAACTCTTTTCTTTGCTCCTTCCAACTGTGCTCTTGTATCAAATGCCCTATAAGACATCCAGTTCCATTTTGGGTTGGACAGTTCTTCATTGTGTAGAATGGTTCCAGGCTTTACAATAGTGTTTTGTCACTGGATCCTAGGTACTAAATACCAGGAGCACTAATTACTCCCTACAAACCTTCAATTCCTCTAGAGACACCTCACACCTCTGAGAATCCCTGCACATAGCAGGGATTCTCATTTCCACATCTTTCCAAATTGCTTTTTCCCCTTACAACTGACTAGTTCTCCATTGACTATGACTTCTTGCTATCATCTTTGTTCTTAGCTATACATTTTTGCTTTTTATTTAATTTATAATTTTTTCTAGTTTTAAGATATAATTGACATATAACATTGTGTATGTTTAAGGTGTGCAACATATTAATTAGATACATTTATATATTGCAAAATAATTACCATCATAGTATTAGCTACCGCCTCTGTCACATCACATAATTGGCAATTTCTTTTTTGTGGTGAGAACACTGAAGACCCACTTTCTTAGCAACTTTCAAGACTATAATACGGTATTTTAACTGTAACATCATCTAGCTATACATTTCCATATGGTGTAGAAGTAAAGCCTCAAAAGAAAATGAGAATTTATTCAATTGTTACAATTAAATACTTTCCAGATGCCCCTGATATTTCAGGCAATGGAAAAGTAAAAATAAATAAATAAATAAATTAATTAATTTCTGGAAAGCCAATAGAAAATTGAATTGATTGTTAAAAAGTTATCAAAGAATTTCTGTATCATTAATTTTATGAGATGGGGTGGAAGTTTAATCTTTTCTGAAAATAGGAATAATTTTTAACACTTAGAGGTGTTGGAAATTCATTGAACCAACCTAAAGATTGTGCTATTAAGAATTGTGCAAAAAAAAAAAAAAAATGGGGGAGGGGGTAAGAAATCAGTCAGTTAAGAATACTTCTTTAAATTTGAAGAACATTGGTTGTAAGATACCTTGGTGGTAAGACCTTTTTAAATCTCAGGCCAAAGGCTCTGCATACTAAGTCAAAATTCACTACCTATAACTCCTACCTGCTTCTTGCTCCTTCTGACTCCATCATTCCCTCCACTTTTTCAAATATTTGCTTTAATGCTCAGCATCAAGAACATGAAAAGGAAAATAGCAAGATGCTAATATCTCTAGGCCCAGACAGCCATGCCTCTGAAATGGAAATACTACTTAATAGCTAAGGAAGGACACAGAAGTGTAAATAACACAGATGGGGGGGAGGGGTAACAAAGCTACAGTGTGGTTAATAGTGCAATTCTTATGCAAAATTTAAAATGAGAGAAAATATTCTCCATGTTTTGAAAGCAAGAAGACCAAGAGAAAGATTTCTTCTCTTTCAATTTTAGAGAAATTGATCAGCATTTGTGATTTTAGTGCTTTTTAGTTTGGTTTTTATAGTATATTTATGTTTAATCAGGTTTGTAGAATGACAATTCTAATCAGAGAGTAGAAGACTCAGTTGAACAGGCAAGCAAAATGAATACCACATTATAAGCAGTTAATATACATTAGAAATCTAGTGTATTTAGGAATTGAATATGCTGTAATATTTCATACACATCATAGACTGAGAAGGATTTGGTTACAATATTGTATAAGGAAAAATGTGTCTCTACTTATTAGACTTTTTAAGAAGTTTATTTTTGAGAGAGAGAAAGAGCTCAAGCAGGGGAGGGGCAGAGAGAGACGGGGAGAGAGAGAATTCCAAGCAGGGGAGCCTGACACAGGGCTCAACAGGATCCATGAGATCATGACCTGAGTTGAAATCAGGAGTCAGCCCTTAACCCGCTTAACTGGCTGAGCCACCCAGGTGCCCCATCTACTTATTAGATTTAAACTAAGAGGAACAAAAGTCCCCAGATAGCCCAATCTTAACTCTGAAGAAAAAATCAAAATGGACCATTTTTACTAAGCAATCATACAATCACTGTTTACTTTCATTTTAAAATGTTCAAGCCCAGGGGTGCCTGTGTTCTCAGTGGGTTAAGTGGCTGACTTCTGCCCTGGGTCTGGCTCTGTGCTGACAGTTCAGCCTGGAGCCTGCTTTGGATTCTGTGCCTCCCTCTCCCCCTCCCCTTCCCCCTCCCCTTCCTCCTCCCCGTCTCCTGCCTGCCCTCTTTCACTCTCTCAAAAATAAATAAACATTAAAAAAATGTTCAAGTCCACTCTGCAAGACATAAAGGACTGCAAAAATGTGTAGACATAATATTACCCCCATGAAGATTACATTGTAGAAAGGGAACTTATATTCTGGTTTCATTTTGTAACAACATGCCCCTCTACTGACATAAAAAAGCTGTAGACTGAACTATCTGAACTTCGAATTTTGTCTCTACTGATGATTTTTTATTGATGCATTTTGAGAATCTGATCTACATAGCATGTGATCACTGAACAGAGAGAGGTTTCTATATTACATAAATGAGACATCCATTAGCATGATAGATGGTTCTCTTTCACCTTATTTTCAATCTGCAGGTCTAAAATAAGTCTGTTGTAGGCAGCATATAGATGGGTCTTGTTTTGTTTTTTTTTTTTTTAATCCATTCTGATACTCTTTGTCAGTGCTTCTACAAGGCTCAAATACATATATAGTACTATATTCCTAAAAAGAAAGAACATGTATGTATAATTAAAATACGTATCTGTATGTTTATATACACACATACACACATTTATTATATGTGGAGGCCACTTTGGGGCAACAGGCTTGAGAAATGGAAATGTGAGTAGGGTGAAAAGGGCCCACAGCGACCACTGGGCTGAATGCAAACAGGCCCATGAGGCGACCCACCTCTCAATAGCCATAGGCCATACCTGACCAATGGGCTGCTAAAACAGGACACAGGTACCAAAAAAGGAATATTCCATACATTCCAATACTTCCTCACTTCCCCTCATAACTACAGCCCCCATCACTGCCTCCTGGCAGACTGTCTGTCCTTTGCTGTCTTTTCCACTGCTCCCTTGCAGTGTAGTCGATAAGCTTCTACATACTTAGTTCTGTCTTGGGTGAATTCTTTCACCACCTGTGTTGCTAGCCTCCATCTGATCTGGTCACCCCACATTATATACGTAGAATATAATATAAGTATATAAATATAGGAATATATATGTGTATATATGTATATATGCATATATATACACATATGAACACATGAAAGAATAGAGTGGCATAATTATTTGCAGTTTATATAACATTGTATTAACTTTTTAAAGGAGACTCAAGACAAATATATAAATTTTGGCATCAATTGTCTTTAAATGGTTATATAGGTGCCTTTTATATCAACTTCTGTAAATTTTTTTATGTTTGAAAAATACCTAAGGAAACACAAAACAATATATGAACAAACAAAAACTGTGGGAACCACCATTCCCAGAGAAAGGCCAACATTATTCATGGTGCGGTGAAAAGTCAAGGAGGAAGGAAAGCATCTTTCAGATTCCCGAATCATGGTAGTTCCTGTCTTAGCGATACCGTTTGGGGAACCCACACTTCTGAGCATACCCCCCAACTTCAACATGTTCTTGTATCAGTCGCCTACATCTTTAGGTTAAATCTGCTCAGGTTAAATCTTTGAAAGCACTCCAAAAATCCCTTTCCCAACTTCAGACTTAAGAAAAAACAGAGAGAGTTTGAGAAGAAAATGAACAAATGAAAAACATAACAGGCAGGGAAGTGTATGCAAGGCCTATGTTTTGTGTCAGGATTATAAATAGAACACATGCTCTCTTTCTCTCACATACACACACCTAAACTAAAATAGGGGAAGATGAATATAGACACTGGAAACATTGTCAATCATAAGAAAAATTAGAATTATAAGTAGAGTTCATAATACATTTTATTAAAAATTGCAGGAATACAACATGGAGAGAGGGAGAAGCTAAATTACAGAAGGAAAAAGTGCCGTTATACAAATGGATGGAAAGAAGTTTTCTTTATTAGAAAATACAAGTTTGGGACGTTAGGGTGACAGGATTATATGTGTTACAGACTAACTTTAAGTAAATATTCTTAAGTAGGCTAGCAAATTATGCAAAATAATCATTGTTTAAGAAAGTAAAATTTTATTTGAAACACTCTGATTAAAAAACAGAAATTGTTATATAAAAATATTGATAAGGGTTGAGTCCTTCTTATAATACAAAAGGAAACCGATAAACCCCTACAACAATTAAACAACTTAAAAGTTAAAACAAAACCAAAAATGGTTGAGTTTTGGTCCCTACCCCTTATTCTCTTTGAATCTACTTTTTCTCTATATAAAACATGCAAGGTAATATCTACAGGGTAGAGCAAAAAAGATATGCAAAAAGACTACTCTCTGTGGTGTGTGTGTGTGTGTGTGTATAGATAGGTATACTGTATTGACTTGAAACAAATTAATTTACTGATAAAGTCATCTCCCTAATGAACTAACACAAGTCAATCTATTTTCTGTTATAGTAAGTGTGAAAGTATGAATTTTACTCGTAAATTTGTTAATAATTGTCATAGTAGAAATATGTTCTGCCACATGAACGTCCATTATTCCCATCTTCTAGCAGCAGATCCTGAATCTGTTTGGGGAAATTCTCTCTGCCTCATTAGATGCAATATTGCTGACACTATGAAGATAATCCATATCCCCATGGCTAAGGGTTAGACATATGATTTAAGATTGGCCATGGGACATGCTTCTAGGAACTTTAACGTTGAACGTAATTTAAAAAAAAAATCTAAAAACTGGAATTTGTTTCCAAAGTTCTGCCCTGAAGAGACTGAACTTTATTTCCTGCTCTTGAATCCTCCACTCTGCATAATTCTTTTTCCTGTTGTTTGTATGTCCTAGTCCTTTAGCTTCTCCTTCCCTTGGGAACTACTTTATACCTTTTTCATGTATTTCATTTTTAGTAAATTAACCAGAGTTGGATTCTGTTTCTAGCCTCCAAAGAATGCAGTGATACAATTACTCTTTTAAAATGAAAATCCAATTTATCTCCAGCTTATAGATACAGTCTTTACCTACTATTTGCAACATTAGTCAATTGGGCATGCAACATCAATTTTCTTTCTTCTAATTTTCAGATGCATAAATAAATGAGGAACTGGCAATAATAGAGACAAAAACATAAATAAAGATATAGAAATGCAGGCCAGATTTCTACCTGAGCTTTCGTATACTCTCCAGCTCCACGTTTCCCCCTTTCTACCTAGCATTTACCTTTCTGCGGTGAAAAAATAGAATAGGGCAAAAAAAATCTGAGGGAACTTTAGCTCTGCGTCTGCCTAGGTATTTTATACTACATGGAAAGTGGAGGTAAATTGGTAAGCCAGTATAACGAATTTCACCGATAAAGGTTTAGATTGTGCTAGCTATTCTAAATTGTGTGTGAGCCCCTCTAAATACAGTAATTTACTTTGTACAGTAGATATTGCATGCTCTATGAAAAGACAGATAATATAAGATGAAATAAGGGAAATGGTTTATCAGGTTGTAATTGGGAGGAAAAAAGCCATAACTATTCCTTCATCTTGCTGACATGGCAAAGAAAGAAACCATATCCGATATGGTCTTGCATAAGCAGAAGTCAATATTTGCAGCCAATGCCCTTTTATAAAAAGGGTGATTAAGAAACAATGGTTGTTTGTGGTCACATGATAACACTATTATTTAAACTGTAAAAACTGATTTTTTATTTAATTATCGAATTGGTAGGAATAACCATTTCCTTTAATGTGCTACAATGAGGGCACCAATACAATTTAATTTCCTTCTAGTGTGTAAGAAATGACTCATTTATGTCTCCTCAAAATGTTTTAGTTGTGGAGACTTAAATAATCCAAATGGAACAGATAATTGTTAGTCTTCTAGACCTGCTTGGAGAGGGAACTTTCAATAAAAAGAAATATAGTGCTAAGGCAGGGACCTCTGTTTCTCCATATTCTACAGAGTGTTTAATACAGTGCAGGCAATTGGTAAATGCTCTCAAATATATTTCTTGACTAGTCTTGTCAAAGTGCTGGCTTGAGAGGTCTGTGTGAAGCTATTTTGATTACATCTAAAAATGATTTTTCAGAATAGTCCTTTAGGAAAAACTGTATGATGCTGAATAGTGAATAGAGATAACAACTTCAAAATGTTGAATTTTCTTTTTGAAGCTTCTTCTTTTCTTCTTTGAAAAAAGAAAACACCAACCTTGAGCATACATTTCACTGGATGTTTGTATGTCTCCTGTTCTGAAAACAACTATTGAAAGGTACCAGACACTGTGCTTTAAAAAGTAACTTTGAGATATTTTGTAAGAGAATATTTTAGCTCAATAGAAATGGACTCCCAACAGAGGAAAGGTTAGAAGGCACTGTGAAAAATGTTTGGGGATGTACTGTACTCAAATGTAATTTATTATGCATGGTTTGAGGATGCCAAATCATCAAGTTTAGCAGACTAGGCCTCCTGGTTTCACAAACTTGGAAAGGACATGGTATCTTTCACATTTATTTCTGTTGCTGTTAAAATAAAACTAGTTCAACTTCTCAAATTTCTGTCCAGCAAATCAGAAGAGGGTTGCTTGTCAGCTGTGTTATGGATGAGGGTGAAACCCATAATAGCAAACAGGTTAGATAAATGGACTAACGTACTTAATCATTTAAGCATTTTATCATTTGTCAAAGGAATCTGAATTAACATTTTGTATTTGATGTATGATATTGTGTCTAAATGCAGGGAAAAAACCCACTAGTTTTATTTGCGCTAAGCAACTATTACTTCCCCATGGTAGTAATCAAAATCCTAGTTAATATATTTTTTTCTGAATGGCTATTATTTTTGAGGATGCTGATAAACTTCAGAGCATATGTGTAGAAATTAAATTGTTAGAATCTGTTTTAGAACTGGTCCACACACTTATCTTTAATTCGAAGTCTGAATTAGTATAGTAATAATTTTTCATACAGCTGCCAGTAAGACACCTTTCATATACGTAAGAGTAGCATTGACCTAATCATAATGTAACACATTAGCCATCTATTTTTGTTTGACTACTGAGGAGACCTTGTTAAGTGTATAGAACTTTTTTTTTTGAAATTTGTCAATAATTCCACTTATTTTAAAACTAGTTAATGGGAAATAATGTTTTTATAAAATAAACTCTTAGCTTTCTACATGAGACTTAGAATCTTATGGCAATCACTTTGTGGCATTAGGTTGGTTGTTTTGAAAATTGGAAAGGGAGTTCTAAAATAGTGCATTCACTTTGGGATCCATGTATATGTGTGTGTGTATGGGTGTATACACACACACACACACACACACACATATGTGCGCATATTTATCTTCCAAGATTTTGTGTAAATTCAAGTTAGTTAACTATAGTGTAATAATGGTTTCAGGAGTAGAATTTAGTGATTCATCACTTATGTATAACACCCAGTACTCATCCCAACAAGTGTCCTCCTTAATGACCATCACCCATTTAGCCCATCCCCCACCCACTTTCCCTCTAGCAACCTTCAGTTTGTTCTCTGTAGTTAAGAGTCTCTTATGGTTTGCCTCTCTCTGTTTTTATCTTATTTTTCCTTCCCTTCCCCTATGTTCATCTGTTTTGTTTCTTAAATTCCACATGAGTGTCAGAATATATAGTTTTGAAATATAAATAGTTATACTATTGAATAATTGCTTTCTGTTTCTCTAATTTAAAGGGAGAAATACTGAGAAAGTATTTTCTAAGTTAATTTCATATTTAAAATGAACCTCCTCCGATATTGGGGAAATGTTTTATAATTTTAAATTATGTCATTAAAATCTAGGGGAAGCTATGCAAAAATGTCTTATAAATATAAGACAGCACTCATGTTTGAAAAACATGTCAAAGATTATAATTTGATTTTTCTGTCTTTGAGGTATATTTTGATGCATTTTGAAAGTTAAATGATTGCAAAAAAATAAAGCTGAGTTTTCACTGTTTACAAACATCATTCCCCGGACTTCAAAGTAAGAGATTGACATATTGTAAATGATAATTCAGCACAGCTCTGCTCCCCATAAATTAACATTTAAAATGTAACTTTGAAGAAAGTAAGCATTTTACACATTGCTGACTGTTGAAGGGCACATGGCCACAATTTCTAAGATGGAGGGGGTTTATTAAGGTGAATGGATGGGATAGAAGATTTATAGTCATGGGTTCCACTGGCCTTCATAAAGTCTTTGAACAACTGTCATGGTACCTTATTTTCTGAATTTCTAAACTAGAGCTTATCTGTGAATCTACAACTCTGAGACCTTTGAACAAAAGTCAAATAGAAGGTGCCATGGAACAGAAGAGAATTATTATTCAGAGAAAATCTTATCTTTTTCACATTGCCATTTATCTTTCTCTGCCCATCAATTGATAAGTAATGGAAAGCAGGGAAAATGTTGTTTTCAGCATACTGATTATTTTATTGTGTTAGTGTTAAATTTCTCTTGGCTCTTGGCCCTCTTAACCTTTTTTATTTCCCTCCATCATCTTTTTCGCCAAGCAAATACAGGGTATGAAGCCAGAGGATTATATTCATTATTTTAAATATTTTCAATGTTGGTTTTAGCAGTAAGTGTGTATAGATGTGAATAAAAAGCCAGACCTATCTAGGAAATCCTCAAAACAGTGAGCCAATAAAGATGATCAAGATTGTCCTTGTTGTATAAAAATGCTGTTTTTATCAACCCTTTTACATATGCCTTTTATATGTACCTTTCTTTATGAGACTATCTGAAACATCTATGTGGATGAAAATGTGCAATTCCTATGGCCTGTGCTTCCATATCTAAGAATCAACTAGAGAATATATTTAGTCATATTCCGTAAGAGATAGATTCAAATATGTTCATTTCAGATGAGTGATAGTGAAATATTAGAAACAATACATATGCCCTTTGGTAGAGAAATAATAAAAATATGTACACACAAATATTTTAAAAATCTACACATAAAAATGAACTATACATAGATCAGTATAGAAACATCTTAAAAACATTGTGGGGTGAAAAAAGTGAATTGCAGGAAAACTATGTTACCCTTCACCTAAATTAATAAAAATACACAGAACAAAACTAAACATTTATTCTGGGTATATATGTAAAGTTTAGAGAATAGTAGATTAAATCATAAGCATACAGTTTATGGAAACTTCTAAACAGGAGTCAAGTAGATTGGAAATGAAGAAGGTAGTGAAGTGAGCTTCACATTCTGTTGTCTGTGAACAGTTTCTACTGGCAGTGTATTCATAAAGTTCTTGTATAATGGATAACAAATAGAGTTATATTCCACTATATGTGACAAAACCCCCAAATTATTGTAGTTTAAAGGAAGTAGACATTGATTTCTCTATTATACGATAGAGGTAAGTTACCAGAACTGGCATAGCGACAGCATGATGTCATTGGGCACCTTTAGACTTAATTTTCTTCTCAGCCATTCTCAAAATTCTTATGTCAACTCATGATCCAAAATGGTTGTTGGAGCTTTAGCCATCATTTTTGCATTCTAAACCAGTATCGAGAGATAGGGATTATATGGCATATCTTCATCCTTTATAGGGATGCAGACAAATCTTTGTTACAATCTCATTGGCCCGATTTAGTTGTACAATACCTCTTGATGCTAGAGATACTGAAGCACGTGTCATTGCAGCTTGTTCAGATAATACATAATGAAGAGAATGGTGTAGGAAAGCAGTCTGCATTCTTGGAAGGAGGCTGGGAAGAAGGGAGGGGAGGACGGGAATACATACAAACGTGAATAGTTGTTAAATTTGATATGGGTGGCTACTTTACAAAAAGGAAAATTTAAAAAATTTCATTAAGGGGTGCCTGGTGGCTCAGTCGGTTAAGCGGCCGACTTCGGCTCAGGTCAGGATCTCGCGGGTATGTGAGTTCGAGCCCCGCCTCGGGCTCTGTGCTGACTGCTCAGAGCCTGGAGCCTGTTTCAGATTGTGTCTCCCTCTCTCTCTGACCCTCTCCCGTTCATGCTCTGTCTCTCTCTCTCTGTCTCAAAAATAAATGTTAAAAAAAAAATTAAAATTCCATTAAAATGTAAGATGAAAGTATTAAGTTTGTCTTTGGAAAAAGAATTACCAGCTCATTTGGGTCAACAGTATTTCAAATCTAAAATGTAGATAATAAGCCTACCTCCCACAAATTCCAGAGAAATTTTCAGAAAATCACTGGGGCTTGCAGAAAGAAGTGGTCACTGTGAATGCTGACTGCCAAGGAAGTATGAATGGCCATCAACAATGTATGCTACAGATATCTTAAGTCTCAAAAGATGCCTCCAAATAAGTCTGTTCCTGTGGGTGTTTATATGGTTTACACTTCTTTTGAAGATGACGATGAAGGAAGAAGTTACTGTTATTTCTGAATGGATCCAGAAAATTTAAGTTGTAGAGTAGGTATGATTTTACTCCTTCAGGTTTTTCTAAAATAATTTTTTTTAACGTTTGTTTAGTTTTGAGAGAGAGAGAGAGATGCAGAGCGTGAGCGGAGGAGGGTCAGAGAGAGAGACACACACAGAATCTGAAGCAGGCTCCAAGCTCTGAGCTGTCAGCACAGAGCCCAATGCAGGGCTCGAACTTACAAACTGAGATCATGACCTGACCTGAAGTCGGCCGCTCAACCAACTGAGCCACCCAGGCGCCCCATATTCCTTCAGGTTTTTTTTATTGAAGTGTACTTGACCTACAATATTATATTAATTTCAGGTGTACAACACAGTGATTCAGCATTTACATACATAATGAAGCACCACCACAATAAATTTAGTTCTGTCACCACACAGTTATTACAATATTATTAATTATATTACCTATGGCTGTACTTTATATTTCTGTGACTCATTTTGTAACTGTAGGATTGTACCTCTTAATCACCTTCTCATGTTTCACCCATTCTACCATCCCTTTCCTCTCTGGTAATTATCAGTTTATTCTCTGTATTTTTGAGTCTGTTTGGTTTGTTAGTTTGCTGGTTTTGTTTTTCACTCACACATAAGTGAGATCATAAGGTGTTTGCTTTCTCTGACTTAGTTCACTTAAAGTAATACCCTCTAGATCCACTCATATTGTTGCAAATGATAAGATTTCATTTTTTATGGCTAAGTAATATTCCTCTGGGTGTACTACATCTTTATCCATTCATTTATTGATGAGTCAGTCACTTAAGTTGCTTCCATATCTTGGCTGTTGTAAATGATGCTGCAGTGAATATGAGGATGCATAAATCTTTTTGAATTAGTGCTTGTTTCTTTCAGATAAATACCCAGAAGTGGAATTGATGGATTGTATAGTATTTTTGCTTTTTTTTTTTTTTTTTTTGAGGAACTGCCTCAAAACCTACAGGTGGCTACACCAATTTACATTCCCTAAAAAAGGAATTCTCATACCCTTTCCCCACATGCTTCCCGACACTTATTTCTTATCTTTTTGAAACTATCCATTCTGACTATTATGAAGTGATATCTTATTATGGTTTTTATTTGTATTTGTTTGATAGTGATATAGAGCATTTTTTCATACCTCTGCTGACAATCTGTATGCTTCAGAAAAACATCTGTTCGGGTCCTCTGCCCATTTTTAATTGGATTATTTGTTTGGTGTTAAATTGTATGAATTCTATATATTTTTTGGATTATATATATCAGATATCAAACATCATTTGGGAATATCTTCTCCCATTCAATAAGCTTTCATTTTATTGATGACTTTCTTGACCATGCACAGCTTTTTAGTTTGATGTCGTCCCAGTTGTTTGTTTTTTGCTTTTGTTGCTCTTGCCTGAAAAGGCAGATCCAAAAATATATTGCTAAGATCGATGTCCAAGAGTTCACTGCCTTTGTTTTCTTTTAGGAATTTTGTGTTTTTAGAGCTTACATTTAAATCTTTAAACCACTTTGAGTTTATTTTTGTAGGTAGTGTAAGACAGTTTTCTTTTCCCCATTTTATATTATTTCCTCATTTATTATAAATTGATCATATAATATGGTTTTGTTACTGGGCTATCTATTCTATTTCATTGATCTATGTGTCTGTTTTTTTGTTTTTTGTTAGGACCATATTGTTTGATTATTATAGCTTTGTAGTATGATTTAAAATCTGGACACACGATACCTCCACCTTTGTTCTTTCTCAAGATTGCTTTGGCTATTCAAGGTCTTTTGTGCTTTTATACAAATTTTAGGATTAGTTCTCATTCTATGAAATATTCCATTGGTATTTTGGATATGACTTGTGTTGAATCTTTCTCAAGATTGCTTTGGGTAGTATGGACATTTTAACTATTAATTCTTTCAGACTGTGAGCACAGTATATTTGTCCATTTGTACCTTCTATTTCTTATGTCATTATGGTTTTCAGATACAGGTCTTTAACTTTTTGGTTAAATTTATTCCCAGGTATTTTATTTTCAATTTTTTTAAACGTTTATTTATTTTTGAGACAGAAAGAGACAGAGCATGAACGGGGGAGGGTCAGAGAGAGGGAGACACAGAATCTGAAACAGGCTCCAGGCTCTGAGCAGTCAGCACAGAGCCCGATGCGGGGCTTGAACTCATGGACTGCGAGATCATGACCTGAGCCGAAGTCGGCCGCTTAACCGACTGAGCCACCCAGGCGCCCCACCAGCTATTTTATTTTTAATGCAGTTGTAAATAGAATTGTTTTCATGATTTCTCTTTATGATAATATGTTGCTAGTCTACAGAAATGAAATTGTTTTTTGTACACTTTGTATATTTCAACTTTACTGAGTTCATTTTTTAGTTCTAATAGTTTCTTAGTAGAGTCTTTAGGGTTTTCTATATAGTATCATGTCATCTTCAGTGATAGTTTTACTTCTTCCTAATTAGGATGACCTTTATTTATTTATTTTGTACAATTACCATTTCTAGGACTTCCAGCATTTTGTTGAATAAAAGTGCTGACAGTGCTCATCCTTATCTAGTTCCTGATCTTAGGAACTCAGGTTGAAAACTCAGGTTTTCAACATTGAGTATGATGTTAGCTGTCATCTTGTCTCTATATGCTCTATATTATGTTACCTCTCCACCCCTTTTGTTGAGAGTTTTTATTATACATGGATACTGAGTTTTGTCCAATGCCTTTTCTACATCTATTGAGATGACCATATGCTTTTTATCCTTCATTTTGTTAATGGGGTGTATCGTGTTGATTGATTGGGGATATTGAATCATTTTTGCATTCCTGGAATAAATCCCAACTGATCATGGTGTATGAGACTTTAATGTATTGTTAAAGTCTCTCTTTCAATTTAATTAACACATACTGGTCTTACAGCATGCAGCAGAGGGAAAAAATTAAAATTTCTAAAATTTGCTATTGAAATGTCATTCCCAAGGAGTATTACCAAATATGTTCCTTTAAGCGTTAATTAGTGCTGTGGCACTCAGGTAACAGAGCATTGCTGTAAATAAATGTGCTTCTCTAAAACCACTTTTTCCTTGGTGCCTAAGTTCAGGTGGATTGATAGTAATAAACTCCAAACTTTCATCTCCTCATTTTCTCTTCTCTAAATACATAAAGAAAATATGAGAAAACATACATTGAGATTATGGATTATTTGGTTGTGAATAATATTACATACACTTTTCATTTTCTTATTTTTGCTTTAGAACTCTTTGTTCTTTCCTCCCTCCTATATCTCTTTGAAATAAGTTAGACACTGGAGATACAACTAAACCATTTCCCATCATATGTTTCCCTTCTCTGTCTCCTGAAGTTTATCATCCCAGAAAAGAGGGTTTTTTTTTTTATATTTACATTAATATAATCATAAACCTATCATTGTTCAGTATACTTGTTTTCACTCAATATGCTTTGAAAATGTATCTGTTGATACATTTAGACCTAGCTAGATTATTTAATGGCTGCTCTTTAAAAAAAAAAAA